>NW_026043258.1:0-46750 GCF_023856365.1 Brienomyrus brachyistius | reverse complement strand
CAGTAAGAAGTGAGTGACTGAGCTGTGTGTGTGTGTGTGTGGCTCAGCTGGTTAGGATGCCAGCGTTATCATCAGAAGATCACTGGTTCACATCACTGGTGATCACACCACTGGGCCGGCGAGTTTGCTCTAGGGACAGGCTGACCCTGATTTCTCAAAAAAAAAAAAAAAAAAAAACATTCTTCACTTTGGATAAAACTGTCTGCTAAATATTTACAACATTAAGTAAATAAAAGTGAAAGTCTCCCTCTTTATATGACAAGACATCCGCAGCTTGCGAAGGACAGTCAGTCCGTAACGAGTACAAAAAACTGGCCTTGCCGATCGGCTCTTCAAAGGTAAATAAAGATTAAGGTTATGACGGCGACAAGCAAAACGGACCTGGTACGTGGAAGGCGGGCTGCTCTGAGATGCCAGGCAGGGGGCGATAGTCGTGGGGCCGCCTGATTTTTAACGACTGACCCTGGAAAATGATGCCGTCGAAGGCCATTGCCTGCGTGGTCTCATCCACGGACCGAAACTAGGGCAGAACGAAGAACGTCGTTAATCAGGGAAGGCTGCGGTCTCCGCCTGGACACAGCAGCCATTAGGCAGGAAAGACTCTTACTTCAAGGAAGGCAAAGTTCTTGTCCTGGTTTATCTGAACAGCGAGGACGGGATTGGTGGGACCTTGACATAAGCCAGCCAATCGCATCTGGGTATTGAAGAAATCCGCCATGGCCTCCTAAAAAGACAGGCAGACACACTGAATGAAGACAGGCAGACGTCTGAAGACATCAAAACAGGCAAACGAGAAAAAAAATGACTGACAAGTCTAGTACATTTATCTATTTATTTTGCGGACACTTTCATCCAAAGCAACATACATTTCATTGAAGAAGCAGGACCAGACAGTTCCTAGAGCAAATAGTGCTTAAGGGCTGCGCTCGGGGGCCCAATGGTGAAATCACTCTGCTGCCCAAGGGATTTGAACCAACAACCTTCTTGTGACCGGCTCAGTGTCCTAACTCACTGAGCTACACATGACACCAGTATGCATGACAGAAGGCAACGCGGGACTTTGCCTGGACTCACCTCCGTCAGGCCGAAGGGGATGTTGCCGACATAAAGCCGCCTGGCCTGCCGGGTCATCTGGCTGCCGACCATCGGCACCTGGGTGGGCGTCACTGCCACGCCGCTGGTGGTGGATGTTGCCAGTAAAGCTATCGTGGGGATCTGCCCTGCAGCTGTGGGGAGGAGAAAGGGCTTCAAGACCCCAACCAGGGACGGCCAGAACATCCGGATCGTCGCCTTCATTTGCTTCTAACCCCTAGGTTTAAGCTCTCTTCACACTGTCTGAAATCATCCCAAGTGTTATTCCCTCTTTGACCAGCAGGGGGGAGGAGGGCACTCCAGAATAAATGCTTTCATTGCAACCAATATACCATAACCTTGCAATACTGAACTAGCACACATGGAAGCGTCGCATCCAAACCTTGCATTGCCTTGTACTGCATGGGGGTGATGTGCTCGAATCCCGGAGGGGGAACATCCCAGTACTTGTATGTCCTTTTCTTACGGCTTCTCCGAGGAGAGTAGCTGCCCAAACACAAAACAGAAGGTTGTTTTCCCCAAACAATACAGTGTAAACACTCAGAATCTGGCAAAAACAAACAGATGGCAGAATGTTTACATTTAACTTTGGATCGCAGGCAGTTTAAGGTCATGAGGGTGTGACCATGCGCCACTTTTTAGGCTGGCTTTGAGGTCCCATCGCTATGGCGGGGGCTACTTATAAACGCCAGTTAAAATTTAATATGGGTACAGTCCCCCTTCCCACCACGAAGAAACCAATTGGTTGATTGTGAAAGAAACTTGTTAAGAGGCCTCAAACCATGCTAGATATCAGCTTCAGTGCCTGTAACCGGGACCGTGAGGGGGGGTACCTGTGCTTCTTGTGCTCGCGTGAGCTGCTCCGTCGGTCACGACCCTTGCGGTCGCGGCTGCTGCTGCGCTTCTCGTGACTCCGCCCCCTGGAGTCCTTGCTCCAGCGGCGGTGCTTCTCGCCACGGCTCAGAGACCGGCTGCGGCTACGCTTCTTGTGTCGCTCCTTCTCCCGCTCTGGGGGACGACACCGTGGTACCAGTGAGACGGTGGGCGGAGCGACATGACTGCCCCCCTACCATCCATTTCGATAAATCCAAGATGTGTAACTCAGAGGGATTATGAATGTGTGTCCGGATGGTTGTGGGTTTGAAGCCCATGAGTCACAGAGTAATCATATTACCAACTTCCCTGGGGTGCTGGATGCTGACTGACCCAGCGCTATGCCTTAAAAGTCACTTACGGAGACCAAGATGTGGTACGGGGTCTAACTCCCCAGTTTCCTCACCAGAATGAAGCACCTCCATTCAATTCACATATTCAATCACACCCTCCTGAAACAAACACACCCATCTCTCAATGGCTAATAATTTCAAGGGCACAAGGACATCCCCTTGAATGTCAGTCTGTTGTGAAACAATAAAAACATAACCAGACTAATTAATGATATAGGAGCACAGTGGTGAGTACAGTTGCCTCACGCCTCCGAGTCTGGAGGCCTGAATTTTGCCTCTGCTCTCTGTATGGGGAATTTGCCTGGAATAGGCTCCAGGGGAGCCTGACTAAGATAACTGGTTGGACGATGGATGGGTAATTAATATCGTTTCAATCTGACAGACAGCACTTTATTAAACTAGCAATAAAATATCACCTTTCTATCCCAGCAGGTCCTTCATATAGAAGCTTAAATAAATCCCTGAAGGTGCAGTTTTCAGTGAAGCATTTAAACGCAGGTGCTGCTCGAGGAATCAGCTTCATGCATCAGTTATAACAGCGTTACGGTAATGCACCGCTGCAAAAGTACAGACACGGAGCGGCCAATGCATCTTACGTAAATCGGTAATAACCAATTACCGCAATCGCAGGCATAGTCAGAGCGCAGATATGAATGACTGGAACTGCTAGTTTATCAAACACGGCGGCACTTAGTGCTCGTCTAGCCGAATCAGGTCGTTTCGAATGACATTTTAGTGATTTAGTGATAAGGAGCTGATATGACAAGATTGCCATTTGATAGGTACATAAATCAATCCTACTTTCGACTCCGTTGTAACGCATGTTGTATATTTCAGTTGCGTTAGTATGGCTTAAGTTTATTCAGTTTACTGGATTCTCTGCACTTTAATGAAGTTATATGTGTATTGTTATATAACTGTACATCATTGTTAGTTACTGCTATCCGCTGTAAAGGTAGATACAGGTGCAAGACTTTGCAATAACGACCTAAAAGCAGTTGTTATGATTCCAGGGAACGCGGCTGATTTTTAGAGTCTATACATCATGAAGAAACGGCGATCGTGTGAGAAAGACTTATTCTGTACGGATGACAGGGCCAGCATTTCGGACCCAAGGGAAAGGCTATTGTGCATCGGAAAGAGACAAAATCATATCATTATATAGAAAACTCGTCGTAGTATTTAAAAACCAAGTAACTAACACTGTTATTAAGTGCGGACTTTAAATCAAGTGGTCGCGGTCGTTTTTATTTGCATAAAACTTTAAACGTGATCTTGAAAATATAACGCTTGCAACAAACATCCATGCATAGTGTGTTACTGCGAATGAAAATACGCGGGTCGCAATTTATGATCCAAGTGTATAATGGTAAATAATTAAATAAATAAAACCGCAGGCTTTCACATCGAGTGCACCCCAATAACGTTTCATTGAAATGTCCATGTTATGTACGCCGGGCACTGATGGATGCAGGCCTAGCGATCTCTATAACAATGCCAAGCAAAGAATGTCACTGATTTACCAAAGCGGTCAGTTTTCGGGGATCCTGCGGCAGCTGGGAGAAGAAGAATCGGGCAGGTTTCAGAATCGGCGAGCGCTCGGATAAAAGGCACCGATTTCCCAGCCGCGCTTTTCTTTTCGGAACCAGCAGAAGTGCCCTCCGCACCATCCTCGGCGCTAGGACACGCCGGCCACTTTATTACCCTAAAACAGGGAGCATACACCGATCTTCAAAGCCAAACTTACCTTGCCGATTTTCGCTTAACTGCTTCTCAAACTCATCGAAATCGGACATTTTTCAGTCCGTACTAAAGACGTATTGCAAAATAAGCAGAGGTCCAACAGTAGGCCTTTGAATGGGCTACAGGCTGCATTGGGTTCTGCTGCTTTTTCTTCCGAGTCGCCTGCCCCTCCTCCCCCGAAGTCATCGGCTCTTCCTCGGTTGTATCACACACAGGTTCGGAAACATTCGATGCGCATTACCGTCCCCTCCTGCACTGGAGGGTTAAGGACAACGTGATTATATCGAACCAAAATTGAAATGTGCAAGTTGACTTTCCTAGTTATACGTCTTCATTTTTATTCTGGGTTTAACAACCATGAGTTTATGACGTATTTTACATGATTAGTTGGCGACTGGACCTTATTGTTTATATCTCTTATTAAGGATCCATCCATCCATACATCAATTATCAAAACCACACACTTACAATCCGAGTCTAGTTTCATATGCTGCGCTGCTGAGCGACCCGCAGAATATTATGCATGAGTACAAGTCACAAGCCCCGTTTCCACTAACACGGGGCCGGTTCTAGCTTGGTGCCTTTTGAGACCGAGGCAAAAAGATGCAGACTCTCCCCGTCGGGGAATCGAACCCCGGTCTCCCGCGTGACAGGCGGGGATACTCACCACTATACTAACGAGGAGATGTACGCGCACTACTTTTACATCTTCAAGATAAACAGCGGATGACTACTAACATTTGCGAGTAATCAATGACTGAGCTTCATGTCATGACCATGGTGCTCAAGAGAAGAAAAAATACATAATGTACGTCCACTGATACCAGAACAACCATATAGCTTTATACTAAGACGATGATTAAACGGAAAATTCCTTTACAAAACACTGCCACAAAATCATAGTTTCGCAATATTACATCGTGCAACGGGACACAGTGTAAGTACGTGAAGTCGGTAATTAAATCAAGAAAAAAAAGTGAGAGGAAAAGAATACTTTTCTATTATCATATTTTTCTAACTGGCCAAACTGAGTCATATTTTGATTATACACACTAACAGAAAAACAGTGCAAATCTCCGGTAGTCCGTTTCACTTGCGCTCCGCTATGGGGCAGTAACAAGCAGAGCTTAAGTGTGGAAGGAAAAAAAAAACACAGGACAGCATCAATCCCAACTTCACAAACGCCGGAGATCGAGATGCTGTAAGCATGACAATTAACATCTTTATCCAAGGGAACAGCTGCAAGACACAGATGCCGCGCCTAACAAAGGTAGGATCGATTCCGAAGTTCAGGCATTTACAGACGCGGACTCTTCTGGAGTTGATTTTTTTCGGGAGATACGCATCAACTTCAAAAGTATGAACCGCATTATATCTATATCTGTTATGACGTTGTAGCTATTGATACTGATGCATCACAAAAATAATTTAAATGTTTTTTCATTCTGACATATGTTCGTTCGGACGAGGATTTTATTATATGAGATAAGTTTTAAATGAAAACTTTTTTTAATCTATATGATTAATTCTCGAATCTAAGCCAGACTTCACATAAATCATTCATTCATAAATATAATGGAACATACAACATCCAGGTATCCATGAAATTTATGATCAGGCTATACGTTTGTGATAACAACAAAACAACACAACATGTATATTTACAATATATGGGCCTATTGTTTAATATTGCCTCCAAATTATAGCCAGACAATAACGCAATAGGCCGACATCAAACTATTTTCATGTAAAACAAAAGTGCTGGCAGTTTGCTTGTGCTTACAGACCCCGCCTTGAGCCCATCCAGAAAGATCCCAAAAATAACCGACAAGCAAAGGTTGTAACAATCTGAGCATGTTTAGTTTAATGTAATCAGGAGCCGAATTAATAACGCGAATAAATGATCAAACCGAAAGTCTGTAGTCGGGAATATCCGATAACGTCTTTGACGTGCAGTTAAGATAGTCAGAGGAAAAACCTTGTAGTTTACTTATATATATGCCTAAATATATGAGTGTGTCTCTCCGGTGATTTAATGATGAATATAACGATTACATATCAAATCACACATTAAGCAATTATTATATTACTAGGTTGAACGTTTTCACTATGTCTGTCGTCACCTTGATTTCACGATTTTGACTATTCTTCTTATCCCAGATTGAACAAGTCATTGTGGCGATGCAAGATCCCGACATGGGGATAAAGATGAAGAATCAAAGACTGTTAATCACAGTGATTCCACATGCGATGACAGGTGCACGATACATATTTTACTTTTTAAAAATAATTTTTCGTGCCGCCCGGGTTGTCTTACACCCGGCCGTGCAGTGTCCCGGGGGCCGGGTCCTAATGGTCATTTAAGCCCTTCACAGGAAAGCCCATACATCGGCGGTCTTCGGGAATCCTGTGCATTAAGACTGTCATCGATCTCCTTGCGCTCATATTTATTTATGTAATTTATTTATCGAGTTCAGCGTTTTTGATTTATGACGGCTTAATGCATTTCTCGACTCTAACTAGATGCCTTCCTCGCTATGCCTTCCCAGGAAATGATATCGTGGAGTGGCTAATTCAGAAGTACTCCATCATGGAAGAAGGTAGGGCCGAGAAGTATGTAGGGAAGCGTTACCTGGTGCTCTTATGTGAGGTTAATCGATTGTTTTTTTCCCTTCGTGACGACGATGGCGCCCCTGCTGGCGAAAGACGTCATCAGGTTTTTTTTTTTTTGTAATAAAATAACAGAAATAAACGAGTCTTTTGAATAATAAATACAAATGAAGTAATAGAATTTGTCATCCATACAACAGATTAGCCTAGCTGCATTTATGTGTAAGCATATGCAATTCACGTGTCTGACAGAAGCATGTTCTGTTCCATTGATATTGCTGAGCCTGTGAATTAATAAATGTCAGAATTGAGCTTGTCCATAACATAGACACCCCATTCGCCTGAAGCTTTTGGGATTTTCTTCCCCTGGCGTCAATTTATCTGCTGAATTATTTATCTTTCTGCTGAGAGGCTATTAGTACAAATAATCTGTAGGCCAGTCCCGAGTCGCGCCGCTACGCATGCTGAGCTGTACGGTTTGATAGTCCCGATGCAAACTTCGCTGATAGCCAGAGGCAGTCAGTCATGCCTGGAGAAATATCGCTATCCGTCTCCCTCATTATGCACTTCTGCAAGACGCTGTTGTCCTGAATTCCCGGGCGATGCAGATGAGGTTTTAAATAGCAAGGGAGCAGATTTCCCTGATTTACAGCCCAGATTGGAAAAGAAGTCGGAATGGAAAGGAGGGGACTTTTAGGCAGTAGATGGCAGATGCATTAACAGACTTGAATGGGCAAAAAACCTGTTGCCCCGGTAAGCAGTTACCCCTCCCTGTAAACACTAGGCTTCCCCCTAGCAGCGCTGTTGCTGCGCCGGTCTGAAACCCCCGGGAGCGCCTGACTGCCAATGGCCGCGGAGGCAGCCGGAAAGTGGAAAGTCCCAATTACTCGTAATTAATTATAGTTCCGATGAGGAATGCACCATCCCCGCGGCTTATTCTGTGCACCATGTCAACGTTTTTTCCAGTTACTTGCTATACCGTAAAATAAAATATAATATGCCTACTCAGTTTCTAGTTATCGTGTGTTCTACTGTATTCCACTGACAAAAATTTAGAGAATTACTATGCCTAAATCTGGGCTACGAGTAGTGGATTTGTTTGAGCTTTGAGTAGTTTACGTGGAAATGAGTGACCACTTTGTGTGTTTTCAGAGGCACTTCATGTGGGGAATCTGATCGTGAAGCACGGCTACATTTACCCCCTAAAGGACCCCAGGACGCTCGTCCTGCGGCCCGACGAGACGCCGTATCGCTTCCAGGTAACCTAAAACCACGGTTTCTTCAGATGGAGGGCAGCGCGAGAGGGTGGTGGCCATGTGGGGGGGCACGCATATCGAAACTATTCGTTGGAGAGACTGCGGAATTACCGTGTAGGACAGTATTTCTCAATCTGGTCCGGGCTCCAGAGCTGAGAGGGTGCAAAAACGTAGACTGTCTGGTAGGGAGCTGGGAGGGAGCAAAAACGTGGATCATCTGTGTGTCGCCGAGGACCGGATTGGGAAACACTGATGTATGAGAACCAATGCCAGTTAAAGTAGCAAAATGCCTTCCACCCGCCTTGTCCCTGACATGTTAAATCACAAAGCACCTTTGTCACGCTGCTTCTGAATAGTTTCAAATGACAGCATCTCCTTTTTGCTAGACTCCGTACTTCTGGAGCTCTCAGCAGTGGCCAGCCTCCGAGCTAGATTACGGTGATTACCAATTATTAATCATGTGCTCGCCTATTACATCATTACTTCCCTTTACTAGAATAATAGAAAAACACAGTTTCTTGCCATGTCTTTCTTTTGCTCTTCTAAAGCGATTTATTTGACTAAGAAGAATATCAGAAAGCAAGGGCAGCTGATAGACTATGAAAAGGTAAGAGAAAATTTTTATTTATGTACATTTCAATGCTATTCTTATTCGCTGGTCTGAAGCATTGCTTGATGAGATCATGTGATAGCTGAATGCTCATGGGAGTTTTACTTACACAAAATATTATGAGGGTAGAAGGAAAAATGATTGGTTCAGAGAGATAACCAATTAGATTGTACATGAGGTGGATCCGAGCAACTAGAGGAGGCAGGAGCAACCAATCAGATGTCTTGGTCCTGCCTCCTCTGCAATCTGATTGGTTATCTATCCGAACCAATCATTTTCCTTCTGCCCTCAGAACATTTTTGTGTAAGAAAACCTCCCACCAATTATGCACATAGTAGGATCGCACATAGACATCCACCAACTTGCCGCCATGTTGCGTCAGGGTCAACGCATTTTAGGTTCTCATCAGTAAGAGGGTTTGTGAATCCGACACTGCCAGCTGATATCCTGGGAGGGGTTCGGCCTGTGAGTCATAACGTGAACCCATGCAGCAACGCAGCCAGCCGTGCGACCTGGCAATGTCGCATTTAAACATCGTCTCCGCAGGACAGCTACAACATGTTGCACAAACGGATCAACCACACCTGGGACTTCGTGGTGATGCAGGCGAAGGAGCAGCTCAGGTAAACCCCACCCCAGCCCGGGAATACTGTCGCATCGAGCTATGAAATCAATTTCATAAATGCACACAAGGGGACAGATGAGAATGGATGAATAAATCTCGTATTAAGAGGATGATGATGTTACCTAAATTAAAAAGTAACATGGTGTGTGGTCATAATTTCCCTCCTATCTGTTAAATCAGACCTCAGCCTAAACACTAGAGTCGGAAATCCATTTCTAAGTGAAAAAGGAAACAGAAAAATGAAAACCCTACCTTGCAGTTCAGTGATTACCGCTATATGCTAATTACCCAGTATGCTTTCTGACTCTCCATCGACTGCTCTGCTCCTACCAGGGCAGCCAAACAGAGGCGCAAGGCGGACCGCATCGTGCTGGAATGTCAGGAACAGGCCTACTGGCTCGTCAACAGACCGCCAGTAAGCACCTCCCCCGAAACCCCTGACTCCCTACATCTGCCCCGGCGAAAACCCAGTATGCTGTGATTAGAGTAAAGCACACACTGGGTAAACCTGAACTCAATGCACCTTGGCAGCTCGAATATCGCCTAAGGCTGGGGGCGATTCTAGGATTTTTTTGAGGTTGTGGGGCAGAGTGGTGGCTCTGGGCCTAGGGATCTGTGCAAGCAAGTGGAAGGTTGTTGGTTCAAATCCTGTGAATGCCCAGAGTGATTCTACTCCGTTGGGCCTTTCAGCAAGGGCCTTAACCTGCAATTGCTTTGTCCTGGGTATGACATTAATCTACATGCAGGCCTGTTAGGAGATCCTTCAACTTACAGGGGAAACTTGGCAGGATTGGCAGGAAGGCATAGGCAGGGTCCCATTCCCCCACAGAGAGCTGGGGGGTTGTGCAGTTCTCTCCCACGACAACGGGTTTGTTCAATGAAGGAAGGCAAAGGAAACATCTGTAAGGACATATGGAACATTTCCGGTATAATTTTCGATCTCCGTCATCTCCAGAGCATTGAGCTCAGCAAAATTCACGGGGGGGGGGGGGGGGGGGGGAGTTTTATCTTCGTTAAGTAAGACACACAGAGTGTCTCCATGCATACTTTGTGGGGGAGGAATATATCACTTCAGGCCTGATAACCCACTACTGCTTCAGTGTGATCATGAAATATTTACTTAGCTGGGAAGAAGCCTATGTTCTGTGGGACGAGAGCTTTCAGAAGACAGACAGGACAGCAGGCTGCGGGAATGAGCAACTGCACCCTCGCTGAGTGTAATTTGGAGTTCATGAATAACACAGGAGAGTGGAGAATGAAAGTGTGGGACAGGAGCAGAGTGTGGTGTGTATCTGGCTTAATCCCGGCCGTCACTAGGGCCCCTTTCTGCTGGGTGCGCAGCATCTCTCAGCGCTAATAAGCATCAGCGTTTATGTGGGCCATTATCCCCATCCGGGGCGGCATCAGGAGGTGGGAATGGCAGCCACGCAGCTGCGGATCACATCCTAAATTCAGCTTATTTTGCAGATGTACCTTTTATTGAGACTAGAGCAGTTGGGGGTTTAGGGACTTCTCTCAGGGGTCCAGTGGTGATGTCACTCTGCTGACTGTGGGATTTAAACCGGCAACCTTCCAGTCATAGGCGGCGACTGCCAACCCGCTCAGCCACACACCACCTTCATTGATGAAACCCACCGTTTTGACGCCAATTAGACGGAAACACAGTTGAGCCAAAAACCACGCAGCGTAGGGCCCCCCAGTCAGGTGCTGCTCGTGTTTAAAAGGCAGGGACGCTCTGCACTCTGGTACGGCCAGGTGGACGGGGGAAGCTGGGGGGGGGGGGGGGATTAAAACCAGCAAATGACAAAATGGCCGCTTCCTGCCTCCTTTCTCTTTGCCCGAGAAACACGAGACGCATCGCTAAGACTGGTGATGCTTGGATCTGGGAGAGAGGAGTGCGAAGGGACTGGGAGACGGCCTGAAGCTAAAATGCAGACATGCTGTGTTTGCGTCTCCCCCCCCCACCACCCCCCCACTTGTTGGGCCTTTTAAACGAGCTGGAAGAGGATCCCACCTCCGGAATACCGGATCCATTATCTGACCTCTATTCCTGCGGCTCAGGCTTAATGCTGCATGTTAGCGGAGAGATAATGGATGTAATTGCAAATAGCAGCGTAATAATTTGCCAAATAGTCTCTCTGCTGTTAAGTCCTGAGCTGATCTGAAGCACTTTAATTGGGATTTAAGGAAACCATGTTAAATCAGATTGCATTCAGTATCGACATTTGGTTAGTTTATTCTGTAAAGCAGGGTACCCCAGTCCTGATCATGGATACTGTGTCACCGACTGGCCCTCCAGGACCGAATGGTCCTTTTGGAAAGCTGTCACACTGTCCCCTACTGGGCAGTGTCGCCATGGGCTGTACCCAGTGGCATCATGGGAAATGTGACCAATAGTGCTAAGGGGTATTAATGGAGCGTTAGACCGGCGTCAGTCTGCTTGAGAGAAACGAGCTCACTCTTCATCTGAAGTTCAGCTAAGGATTTCTCACCCTCTGATTTTCTGCAGCTGGGAACATTCAGCGTTCAAGAACAAGGCCCTGAGCGAAGGAACCGGCACAACTCCCGAGTCCAGCTGGTCTGAGCTTTTTATTAAGCATATACATTTTTTCCGTAATGCCAGTACCTGCTGTTTATCGCCTCTGTCAGTCACAGGACCGGATCCGGGCAAACAAGAGAGCCGCTCGGGGCCTAGATAAGATCAAAGTCATGAAGAAAAAATATGTATATTAATATCTATATATATATGGCAGCTATAGGCAGAATAGGCTGTTGCCTTGGGCCCCCAAATTACCCAAGGAAGTGAAGTGATAATCAGTGTTTTTGGTGGGAGGGCATCCGAGGGAAGCTCGTGTGTGAGTGTGACAGCACTTCGTTGTGCTCATCTTTCTGTCTCACTTCTTCCTCACTTCCTGCTCTCGTTTTCCATGCTAACGTAAGTACGTCAGCAGTCCCACAATACATACTCGTAATAGTGCTATATTATTCATGGTTTCTAGACTGGATGTCTGCTTAGTAAAGCCAGGAGCTGAGTGTGAGCAGAATTCCTACTGTCTGATTCCTTGCATGTGATTCGCTCGTGGGAGTTTTACCCTCACAAAAATGTTCTGAGGGCAGAAGGAAAAATGATTGGTTCAGAGAGATAACCAATTAGATTGTAGAGGAGGTGGGTCTAAGGAACTAGAGGAGGCAGGAACAAGACATCTGATTGGTTGACCCCCCCCCCCTCCTCTAGTTGCCTGTATCCACCACTTCTACAGTCTGATTGGTTATCTCTCTGAACCAATGAACCTTGTGCCCTCAGAACATTTTTGCGCAAGTAAAACTCCCATAAACATGTGGCTTATATCATGTTTAGAGACGGTTTTGTTTCTTCCTTCTTTACAGAACAGAACGCGGACTACTACAAAAGAGAGGTAAGCCTGAAAGAATTTAGAGTGAACCTATTTCAGCTGATGGGATGGTTGCCAAGAACAACCAAAGAGGGTGATTAAGTGGGCTCTTAAGAATGCTGTCATAAGAAAATTGCTTCGGAAGGATCTACATCTGTGTTGTCGTTTTCTTTTGTTGGCTCTCAGATATTGACAAATTCTGTTTAAAGGTACAACAGCATGGCTCTTATCAGGGCTTGGATGTGTACCATGCTGTGCCTTTTTTCTGACTCTTATATTCCCCGTGTGATTTTTCATGGCTCCCGACACCAGATTGAACACATCAGGAAATCCCTGGGCCGCTCGAGGGTCAAGTCCTCCATCTGCCTGGAAAGGTTGGATAACAGCCTCCCCCACCTACCCCCCCCCAACACCTGTGATTCAGCCTCAGTCCCAGCATAGCTGGGGGACCACTGGTTCGACACCAGTCCACATTAGTCCCTAACTGGGGGATATCTCTGGGTATTCTGTATACTGTGCCTCTGATTGGTGGGGGGGGGGGATCTATTTCATGTTAATTCTGACAAAAATGCTGGGGACTGCTCTTTGTGAAAATCTAACCTCGTTATTTCGTTCTTTCGTCCATCTGCCCATCCATCTTTCACCATAAATCTCAGAGTCACACATATCCTGGATTAATGATGCCTAACTAATATTGAAACCGGTTGACTATTAAACTGAATTGAACTGTATTTAACTGCAAATAATTACTTAATATTGATCAGAAGGTCGCCGGTTCAAGCCTGGCTTCAGCACACTTGTGGGTCCTTGAACAAGGCCCTTAACCCCCAGGTTCCTGGGAGCCTCTACGGGCAGCTGCCCTTTGCTACCAAGCTTTCTCTCACCTATGGAGAGCAAGATGGAGGAGATGAAAAGAGAATTTCCTTATAGGGTTCAATGACGTATAATCATTTCGTCACCATTTCGAGCTCCAGTTTGCTGGAATATGCCAGCATTGAACCTGAATATTTGATGACTTGCAAGGATTATAGAAAGTAGGACTAAAACTGGGAATGGCTGGTCTTCTGTGTTCAGCTTCCTTAAGTTCAGCGAGCAGTACCTGAACCATGACCCCATGATGCAAGGCTGCCCCCCCAGCAACCCCTGGATAACAGATGACACGGCACTCTGGACGCTGAATGCCGACATGTGAGTGTGCGTTACCGCGCCCCATCCTGCCTCTTCAGGGCCACACCCCCAGAGGTGACTGTCGTCTCTTCACTTCCACGCCTCCTGGTGCAGGGTGGAGACACCCACCAAGCTGCGGGTGGAACGATGGGGGTTCGGCTTCACGGAGCTCCTTAGGGACCCTCTGGGACGGTGCAAGTTCAGGGAGTACCTGGAGAAGGAGTTCAGTGGTGAGCAGCATGTAGACCCCCCCGCCCAAGTAGATCAGCTTCATGGAGGCATCGTCAGCAAGTAAGAATCATATTCATTATTTGATCACTGCGGGCCTATTTGGGCAGTGTGTGACTCAGCAGATTGGGATTCATTGCAGGAGGTCATCAGCTCAAATCCCAGAGTCAGCTGAGTGACCTCACTATTGGGCCGTCGATCAGTTACTCCAGGGACTGACTGACCCTGCCCTCTCAAAAAAAAAAAAAAATAGGATCTAGCATCTGCTAAATTAATAATCATGATCCCTCTATGAAAGGCAATTCTCCTCCATATTGGCATCGTGATGAGCGCCTCCTGCAGGTAGCTGATGCATGCGCTGTTTCATTCACAGTGGAGAACCTCTGTTTCTGGGAGGCCTGTGAGGACATCCGGCACGGCGAGAGCGCTACGATCCCGCAGAAGGTGGAAGAGGTCTACAAGTGAGTGCGACCTTGTGGCCCAGTGGGACAGTTTGCATCCCAGTTGAATTTAGAGCAGGCCCTGATGTGGCACTTGCTTACTCCCAGTGGGACTGCAAAGCTCAGGCTCATCACTTCCTTCCCCCCAGGCAGTTCCTGGCCCCGGGAGCCAGCAAGTGGGTAAACGTGGACAGCAAGACCATGGAGAAGACCCTGCAGGGCATGAAAAGCCCACATCGTTTTGTCCTGGATGACGCCCAGATGCACATCTATTTCCTGATGAAGAAGGTAGGAGCATTAACTGTGCACAGCCATGAAAGTGGATGACAGCTTCATTAAAACGGGCTCCCGGCCTCTCCTCTCACCCTCAGGACTCCTACGCCCGCTATTTAAAGTCCGATCTCTACAAAAACATGCTGGCTAGAGCCATAGAACCACAAGAGACCAAAAAAAGGTAAAACTATTATCTTCTATAAAAGGGGTCTTTCTGTAATATATTCCATGTATTTTATATAAGGGGATAAGACTCATATTGGTGTGGGATACACACAGGTTCTGTTTCTGGGGTTGTTAACGATTAATTCCAGGGATTTTTGGGCTTAGTGTGAACTGCTGGCTTCAGCTTAGCTTCGTCACTAAGACTACACAGAGTTCTGTAATGTTAATTGCTTTTGCGTCCCCTGTGATGCTCTCCAGTTTCTGTTTGTAATTCCACGGTAGTCAAGGATTTTCCAACATGGCTGACTTAGAAAAGGCAGTGCCACAAGTGTTAGCGGAACGCTAACATGTTCTCCTTCCCATCATGCCCCAGTGTCTTTCCCTTTGTGAGACGCCAGCGGCACTCCAGCCGTAACCCTGCCCTTTTCGCCCAGGCCTTAGAGGACAACGGCAAGACCAAGTCCCTGGGGTCACCAGCAAGTCCCACAGCAGCCTGCTCTTCCTAACACTGCCTCCTGGGGGGGGGATGCACTCTGAGCTCACTGCTGCCCCACAGAGGCTGTTTGGGGGCGGTGCTCTGCTGCTCTATTTGACGCAGTCTTCCAGGATTTTTAACTTCGGATGTATTTTTATTATAGTGTCATGTTAAATAAGAACAGACTAAATTATGGTTTAGATCAGAAGTGAGAAAAGTCCTGTGTCTCTATATATAGGAAAAGTTTATTTCATTAGTAACAGACAAACCATAGTTGAGCCAAATATTGCCTTATTACTAAGTAATAAACATCTGCATACAACTTTCACTGAAACAATGGTTGTAATAGATAAATAGCCATTTAAAACTTGGCATTTAGCTCAGTGCTTATAATGTGGATTGTGTCCCATATTCCAGATCAAAACTGTGCAGTTTCGAACCTGCATCATGTCTGCTTCAGATTCCAGCAGCTTCTCTCATCCTTTGTTCATTTACTTCTTCAGCATTTCTCAATAAATTAAGCAAGTTTTTAATTCACCTTTAGTGGAATTCTGTCACTTAAATACCAAAATAGAATAACACAGGTGTCGTACTTTTCAACCATTTTTCTTTTGGCTTATAAACGGCATGTGCTACTCTGAGATCACTGACCTGCTGGAGATGTGGTTCGGAACCGCAGGTGACCTCGAGTTCTTTTTTTTTTCCTCCGTGGAGGGAATCAAACAACAAAAGAGATTAGCCAGAGATCCACCCTGCACGGACTTGCTGGTATGATGGGAACGGGACCTAGATTTACTGGAAGCACAAAGAGAGCAAACTAAATTCTGCCCAACAGACAGGCGGAACAAATCGCTACAAAAGGTTTCAGTCACCTGTCTCCCCTGCCAGGACAGCACCTCCCTCCCACAGCGCACCAACAATACATTATACTATTATACCGTGTCTTGGAAAAGTATTGGAATCCTACTTAGTGTTTTAAAAAGCAGCACATTTCTAAATTATCTATATCCCAGTCCCTGAAAGCTATAACTAAAGATTACTGAGGGTAAGATGAATCTCTGCTGCATCTCATAAGTTCATTAAAAATCGAAACTTCCTTTCTTTCAGAACTGAATTTTCTGCCATGTTGGTCTTTAAAATTGTCCATTCGGCTCCAACAAGCTTTCGAACTCCAGTTTGAATGAAATATTGGGCTGCGAATGTGAAGTAGACAGGGTCATGGTGAGGAATGCGTCAGGAATATGGGGCGTGTCTGGAAGTCTGTGTCCATCACCAAAGCCTGTGATATTCATTATTGGCGGTTTGTTTATTGGCTGCTAAGGCTCACAATGGAAGCTCAATACTAAGTGTTTTGAATTACTGAAGTTTGCATGTTGACGGAGCCGGGATGGATGGATGGATGGATAGATAAATGTTTAATAATACATGCAGTACAAGTGTCAAACTAACTTTACCAGACAAGCCCATTAAAACGAGGCTCTCAGTTTCTCTTGAAATTCTTATGTAAAAAAAAAAAAATAATAATAATAATAAACTACTTTGCATGTTACTTTTTAATAGATTTCCTTTTTAAAAAATTAAATCTGACTACGCAAATCCTTCAACTCCTACACTACCCATCAAGGCAATCCTCAGGATTCCAGCAGCACAGAGTTAACTGATGTTCTGCGCGGTTCTTAAAAATGCATGAAACTCGCGAGATAAAAATAAAACAACCGCAACAGAGAATACTGAAATTCCGTCTTCATATTACTGAAACATACAGGATTAAGAGACAACATGAAGTTGGGAAAGGGATTGGTGGGGGGTGGGGGGTGGGATTAAAGGCACTGTCAGCATAACATCATAAAGACGGCACCGATGTCCATTTGCCATGGATTATGTTGTATTCTGCGACTAAAAAGGACCCATAATCTGATTAAGTTCACATCAGACTAATGAGTGAATCTTCTCTGACAGCATTACTGACGCATAGCCCGCCATCCAGAGCTGCATTAGTGCGTTATGGGTTTCTAAGGCCCACCTTAACACAGCAGGGAAACACGTGCTGCTTAGTACGCTATTTCTCGGATCTGTAACATCGTAAGGTCACAGTACAACGTCGTGTCTTTCTGCAACTTTATAGCAGGGCTGAACAGCCAGGTGGCATTTTGGGCATTTTCAAGGTGAGCCGATGGGTAGGCGAGCCGGCAAAAATCTTGGGGAACCCCCCCCCCCCTTTCCCAGTCAGCAAAATTTATTGCACAGCAAAAGTTATGGAGACCCCAGCTCTGTAAAATTTACTGTGGGAGTCCAAGGAAACTTTAAAAACACAATATCTCAATCTCCGGAGTCCTTTAAACCTAAAAAATATACAAAGAAATCTATGCTGTGATTCTGCTAGAGAATTTGGGCCCCATGAATGCATATCATATTGGGCCACAAACCCACACCAATGCAGTTATGTTCCAAGTTTTTTACTGTCCTAATCTCCCCCCCTTAACTGCGCCCCAGACTTGATGTTCCACGTTACAATTTCAACCAAATGTTGTGTGTTAAAAAAAAAATTAAATTGTGCACCAACATTTTTTAACATGAAAGCAAGCATTAATAAAACTTAATCAAATGTTGATTTTTTTTTTTTTATATATAGAATTTCTCATTGTTTTGCTGATATCTGGGAAAACTGGGTTCATGGATCGGGATGGAAAGGCATGTTCAACGCACATTTTTTTTTAAATATTGATTTCCAGCAACTAATAAGCAAATCGAGGGAAATCTGCAAGGTACAAATCTGCAAGGTACAACAGAACCGTTCATCTCATTTCTACCCCGTCAAATCGCGTCCCAGGCTTTCTGGACCTCCCACTGAAATGCATTCAGCGACATCCACCTAAACAATTGCATTACCCCGGCAACGGGACTGCAGTAATCTCATTTAGTCTGAGAATTTGTGTGTCAGAAGGTAGAAAATTAGGATACGGACACGTTGCTCAAAGAGTGCCACGGAGTCACCAGCAGTATCATCAAACACGCCATTTAATACAATAATTTTTTTATCATTGTTTGTATAAATACAAATGATTCTTATTAAACAGCATGACTGACTCGTGCAATACAAATAGGCATATGCATCAAAACCTTTATTAGATTTCAGAAATCACAGAAGAAAATCAAGCTTGGCAAAATAAAAATTATGCAAAATTATCCAGTATATTTCAGCCGTTTCTATAAATGTACGCTAAGGTGGTACTTGCCAACGCCGAAACAATTCTCTCATCCAGTCACAGTGCTCTTTAAAATGGAGATACTTTAATTTATTTAAGGTTGAGTTAAAACACGACATTTAATATTCAGAATAAAATCAAAATCTGATAAGGGATTCACATCGTTTACCGTTTAACTGGTATGTCCATTTTCGATAGGCTTGTTGGGTGGGTAAAAACCCTATTTAACTGATCAGGGTCACTTAGGCAAGTTCACCTTAATTAAAAACAAAATAACTAAACAGCACATAACTAGTCAAAGTGTAAACTCTGCTGTTGGCAAAAACTGTACGGCTGGACCCCCAAGGGCACCAGCGACTGTAGGGCCTTGCTTGGCCAGTAGGGGGCCCCCTTGCACGTGACATTGCAAGGATTTGTAAGTTGTAGGGCGCAGATGGGAAACGAGGTGGGGTAAGAAGCATTTAAAGTGCGGAGCCACATACAGCCATGGGGGTGGGTTTGGGTTTCTAGCACAGCCTGCAAAGACCAGAATAAGTTCCTTTCCTCAACACACTAGCGCCCCCTTGGCCAAACACGACCCATGGTCACCTTGCAAATCATTAAGCTGCCCTGAACCCCACTCTGCTTTCAGTAAGTGCCATTTAAAAACAATGATATACACACATTTTCAGGAGAGCACCTGTGAAGTCACCCCCCCACACACACACACACACACTACTGGCATTGTTTGGCACCCGACCCATGTAAACCTGACCCCGATTTGCATAATTTATTCAGGTATATATCAGAAACCAGGGTTTCTGCCACCTAGAGGCTGTACGGCGCAACAAGAGACAAATCGCCATCAAAAACACAGGACCTGGAGAATCACCCGGGGTGGGGGGGATACATACTGTCACGTACTGGCGTGGGTGGGGGAGGACGCAGGCAGTGTGGCAGTCAGCCAATGGGCGAATTCACGAGAAAAAACACTGTATGTTAAAAACCGCTAGCATCCAGCATGAGAGAAAAAGGTCAAAGCGAGTCAGGGTTTTTCCGGGGGGGGGGGGGGGGGGGCAGGGTTGGTCTTACCTACACTGGCATGGGAGGGGTGGGAGGCATTGGTTAATGGTACAATGTGCAAGACAATTATCTGGGAGAGGAAAATTAACTTCCCCTAAAGTAAAACTAAAGTCACAAGAAAACTGTGGTACCCTCTGTCAATAGACCACACTCAAAAAACTCTGAGTAAAAGAGGAACGTTATTGGCCTGGCTAATCTCTCTCTCTCTCTCTCTCTCTCTCTCTCTCTCTCTCACACACACAGCTTGAAATGCTTTTTACACATTTACACTAATGTATATCACAATGCTACCAAAGCTTTGCAAATGACCACAGAGCGGGACTGACACCCAAGTGTGTGTAGAACCACACACACACACACACACACACACACACACACACACACACACACACACACACACACACACACACACACACACACACACACACACACACACACACACACACACACACACTCTCTCTCTGAAGTGCTTTAAAAACATAACGGATAAATTATTTTATGTGCAAACTGGGAGGGGGCAACAAAAAGTCGCAAAACACACATGGAATCGATCCCCTCCCCCATCACAACCAACCCTCGGTGAACGAAACCAGAAAGTCAGTCATTGGCATCCCGGGTTCCGGACTTTGCTGAAATGCACGACCGGTGCGGGTTCTGGCGGGGGCTGACTGGGGGCAGGGGGGGTTGGCCTGGTGAGCAGCGCGGCAGTCGCCTTCCACGCATCACGTCTGTGCCAGCTGCAGCTCCTCCAGGCCGTCTTTGCCCAGGTGGTAACGGGCCAGGTCCTTCCGCGTCACCAGTCCCACCACCTGGGCACCGGGAACATGATTGGTACGTAGAACAGGGCATAGATAGCTGGTTATGTTATGAGGGAGGGGTGGGAGTAGCACAGGAAACCAGGGTGATAACCTTGATCTAGATGGATGCCCAACGGCCACTGGCTGAAAACCGATGCAGTAATTTTCGAATTTTACAATGAGAATGGAGATATGTGCTGGAGATGACGAAGGCCTGAGGACCTCGCAAGGCAGACGCACCTGGTTGTCACTGTCCACCACAATGAGGTGCCGCAGACCAAGGGCCCTGAACAGCTTGAAGACACGAGGAAGCGACGTCTCCTGAAAAAGAGGCAGAAGAACACAGTCGCAGAACATGACTGTTTAGTCAAATGTGTCTCTGGTTCTCAAGGACCAAGACCAAGGCTGAGACTGAGACTAGTACCTGCGTGACAGTGTAGGGGGTGGGATTCATGAACTCCGTCAGGTCCATCATGCACTCCCTCTCGTCTTGGGACACATGGATGGACTGGATCGGAGGGAAGCGAGGGTAGGCATCCCGGAAGTCCTTCAGCTGCAGTTTGCGCAGATTGAGACGAGAACGAGCCCGTTCCACAAACACCTGGTTGAAAAGAGTACACCGGTCACAACGTGGATGAGCACACTTCTCATTGGCTTGCTGCACTGACATTCGCAACCGTGTACGCAGTAAACAGACCCCTCATTGGTCAATCGCACTGCCAGTCACATCCAGGTATTCAATAATCAAACCCCTCATTGGTCAGCTGCACTGTCATTCACAGGCATGCATATACACCAAGCACCCTGATAGGTGTTAGTGTGGACAGACATGCTCCTTATTCAGCTGACCTCTGCAGGAACCTTAGGTCACACTCACCTTGTGTTTCAGGAGCACGATAAGCTGGGAACGCAGGATTAAGCCACAGATTTTCCCTGGCTAAGAGCACAAAATTCAGATTAGCAAAGCCCCAAAGTACATCATGTGACAAATCTCCAGGAAAACAAAATCACCCCTAGTGGGAGGGACATACCTCACAGCCATCACTCAACCCGGAGACTACAGGGAACCCGTTGTGATTGGTCGAGGTGTTGCTGAGCACATCCACAATAGTGCCCACTTTCTCCACCAGGTTGAAGCAGGTTACTGGAGAGCTCATAACCTCCCTGAATGGACAGACACACCAAACCTGAATATACAGTGAGAATGAAGCACCAATGTCTTGCTAAAGGCGTGTACTGGGCTCATTGAAGCATTAGCAGGGAAAATCCTGTAGGGGGCAATATACCTGGCAGTCAGGGAGTGGGAGGTGGCTGGGGCATCCCAGTGCAGGAAGGGCACACTCTGCAGCTTGATGTGGATGTCGTATAGCCCCTGTGGGAAAATTCGAGTCACTCAGAAGAGCTTAGGATCACATCTGCACAACATTCATAAGCTGCCACCCCTTGAAGTTTTACTTCCTCTAAGCAGATTTGCTGGCACATTGAGGAACAGAGAAGCGAAACGAGCTGTCACAGCATGATGTGCCACCTTAAGTTAGACAGCTGTGCAAAAACAACGGAAGGGTTCTCAAAATCAGTCACTGGAAGGACAGATGAAAAAAAGATGGCGTCAGACTGGTGGCTAGCTGCACCACCCACACCAAAAGCAAACATGAGACCGGAGCAGTTAACGAAACACGACTGGCCCGATTCCAAGTTCTGCACGGTCTGAAAGGCGATGAGCTCATCACTCACTGACAGGCTCACACATAATGCCAAATGGACCAACCCGCTCCAACCCGAAACGTCAACACTGACCTCCACGAAATAATCGCCCACGATCTTCGCCGTCATCAGAACCAGCATTATGGGTAGGCCGTAGGTGACATTTCCGGTGGCTTCCACCATGATGACAGTCAGGCTGAGGGTCATCCTCACGATCCCACCTGGCAAAGACCTTCGTAAACAGACGCAAACCCGAAGCCTCATGTGCCTCCATGCACCTCTAGACGAGCTCTGAAAAGCAGGCTGACCGCGGACGGACACTCACCAAGCTGGGCGGCGGCTCCAATCAGAGCGTACTTCCCAGGGTCGGCCAAGGTCTGTCAAACGAAACGCCACAAATCATAAAACATGCTCATTCAAAAACTTCGAGGGGGCTTTACTTCCAACAAACATTATGTTAAACTACATCTATGCCGACATGACGCTGGGCGGCCCAGGAAATCGATACAGCACTAACCAATAGGGCACCTTCAAAGAGTCACGTGACTGCTTAAAGAGTAAATCTGATTGGACAACAAAGAGGAAATCAATCTAAAGCGGGTGTTGAAGGAGGCCCTCTGACTTCTAAAGACCCCGTTCAATTTCCTTAATATATCAAAACCTGCAGCGTTTCCATTAAAGTTCTGCACAAACAAGCAAATTTGTTGACAAAGTGAAATTGCATAAAGGGTGTTTCCATTAAGTAACATCATGGAAACAACACCTGCAATTTATGATTCCGTGCCTCAACATGGATTGAGCTTTTCATGAGATACGAGCTCTAGAACCAAGTCATCGTGTCCTACACAGCAACAAGTTCGCAAAATCGGCTTCCATTTCAGTTTTGCGAATCGCCACAAAAACCACTTCAATCAAACTGAAAGCGTTTGAGGGCTTGTCCTCCTGAAATATAATCGTACCCATTAACGGATTTTCAGTTTTGCTTCTTCAAAATGTGCAAAAAAATCAAGGTCAGTGGAAAACGTCGCCACTGTGAGGTTTCTCTCTGCTGAGGGAAGAGTTCTGCTATCGTGACGGCCCCTCCTCCGCCAGCGGACCACGCCGCCTCACCGGCTATACGGCGCTTCCCCAGGAACGGCGACCCGTCCTGATGTACCTGTATGGAATTGTGCGGCGTAATGGAGGCCAGCAAAATGCCAAAGAGCCGCCCCCAGGCGGCGCCGATGAGCAGCGAGGGGATGAAGACCCCGGCGGACACAGTCAGGCCGTATGTCCAGCAGGCCAGGAAGAAGTAGGTGATGGTGAAGATTCCCAGGGTCACGGGATTGTAGGAACCTGCCGGGGGGGGGGGGGGGGTGGTGGTGGTGGAATTCATCACCTAAGTCAGTGTTTCCCACGTTTTTGCTAAAATGTTGATCATGTAGTTGATCCCCAAGAACGCTAATCTAGCGAAACCAGCTAGTTTTACTTGATTCACCCTTGTAATGAGGATACAGGTGTACAGAAATTATTTCATGATGAATGGCATTTTTCATATGATCATTTCCATTTTTCTACCTGGTGTAAAGTGCAATTTGGAGCCGATCAAGACCAAGCCATGTTACTTTGGTATGTCTTTCATCCACTAGAGGGCATGGATGAACACAGTTTAGTGCCGTTCGAACTTGCCTACGGTGGCATTCGTCAGGGCACTTGAGAAGCGCTCCTGTTCTCCCCAGGCAGGGTGACAGTCCCCCCATCCCAAATGAGGGAAGCCTTGAATAATTGAGGAGGATTGTGTGTATGGGTTTAGCTGTCTGTCTGGGAAAACAATCAGCCAGAAGCGGCCCGTAAACAAACCTACGACACGACAGAGGTGGCAGACGAGTCTGACTGTTCAAACAGCTGCCCCGGACCTAGCCAGCCTGTCACCAATATCAAACACAGGTGTTCATTCTAAAGATGGACAACGGACTGTAATTATAATCTCTTCCAGAAGAAGGGCACAACAGGGGCGACCAATCCGGCTTCAGGTCACGACCCATCCTGCCCTGAAACACGTGCTGGAAACTCCACGGACCTGCGGGGCTGTGGAACAGGCTGCGGACACTCCTCTCCGGGGTGTTGAAGACGATCGTGGCCATGGAATTGTACTCGCCATCAGCACAGAACAGCTGTGAGAGGGATAAGTGGAGGTTCAGGCCTGAGGACAGGATACACACCCTCTCAGCTGTTCAGCCAATGAAATCACAGAGAGCCCACCTCCAGCTGCCTTATCTGCAAGGGGTATTCCTCCAGCTGATCCTCCCCCAGGGGCTGGCAGTCGTTGGAGAAGTAGATCATAGTGAAGAACACAGTGGCCGTCACGGCAGCAACCAGTATGGCCTCGATCACCTGCAGGCAGGGCCGGTGGATATACCTGGGGATGGGGGGGCATGGTGGCTCAGCTAATGATTTTGTTGTGGGACAACTTTCATTTGCATCAAACCAGTGTGGGGCAGTTTCAAGGTCAGCCCCACAGTCTCGGGATATATTTATTTAATTATTTAATTTCAAGTGTTAAGATGCCTAAGTTTCAGACAGGCGTGACACAGTAAAAACCAAACAGGCCTCACTTACGTGCACACACACAGGCAGAGGTACGCACACACACACACAGGCACACATGCGCACAGAAGTACGCACACACACACACACACAGGCACACACACGCACACAGGCACACGCACACAGGCACACCTGATCCTGAGGATGGTGAGCCAGTAGTTCAGGACGTTGAACAGTGCTCCCAGCAATCCACCTGCGGGGGGGAAAGAGACATGGGCCCGGCATGAGAAAACCAGAAACAGAACCAGTCCGTTAAGATGTAAAAGAGCAAGGTTTGGGTTTCCACAATAAGACGCTCCCTCTCTCTCTCTCTCTCTCACCGAAGGCTCCCATGACGATAAACAGAGGAATCTCATACAGGTAGTACTCCGTGCTCTGAGGGGGGGGGGTAAAAAAAAAGAAAAAAAAATCAATACCCAGAATCCTCCAGTCAAACATGCAAATGACAACATCACACCCTACAGGACTACACACATGGGGGCACCTCTTGTTTGCCTCTTTTTTTTTTATTTAATTTTATTTTATATATATATATATATATATATATATATATATATATATATATATATATATATATATAGAGTAATTTCTTCTATTTTCTAAAAAGTTACTGATATCTAGTTGGATGGCTAGATGAACACCGCTTCAGTTCCCAAACTTCTCCTCAGGGGCACCTCAGCCGTTCCATGATTTTGTTAAATTTCACCAACAGCTGAATTAAAAAAAGTTAAATATACTGGCTTAAAAAGTCAGTGAGAGACTGACTAGCTGTATGAGGTGTGCTGGTGGCCAAGTCAAAAAAAACACATGGCTGCATTGGACGGTCGCTGCAAATACTAGGATGATTTTAGCAGAGGTTCTGAAATGGCGAAGTTGACACACTTTCACAGGCATAATATCATAGTTTTACACCAACACGAGGATAATCTAAATATCATTTTCTTTGCCTGCCTAAGACTTTTGCACAGTAGTGTATAATTTTTAAAAAAATGGTGAACGTGTTGTGATCCTACAGGAAGCATACAGTGGGCATCCGGGGCAAACGTTTCCCAAAAACTTCAGGCACCGAAGGCGGGAAAAATTCTGCTGCGTTTAAAAAAAATAAAATAAACAACCGTATCTGCATACCATGTAAACTGCTACAGGTGCCTCTCTTGTAACGAGAAACATCCACAACCATGGCTAACATGCCTACCTAAACCAGGAGGCCCAACTAAAACAGCGCGGTACTCATGTCCACCGAGGTGATGACTATATTTCCAGCCCAGGGGGCCTCCCAGGAAAGTCATGCGCTGCGGGGTGGGGGCTGTGTCCAAGTCCCCCAACAAACGTTTCATGGTTTCCTTTCCAACCCATGTGACCAGAAGGCAGGTAAAAATACATCACTGCTCATGTGACAGGGTACCGAGTCGAGCCCTTTCTGGAAATAACAGCTCATCCTTTTCTCTCTCACCCTTGTTTCCCCATAAAGTTCACAGATCAGCCCCTTCTTGAACGGCACGGACAGGAAAGACCAAAACATGTTCGGGAACAGTGTGAACTTGGTCTCATTCTGGATTTTGGTCAAAATTATACCGTCTTCTTTCGCCTTTCCCAAACGAGGTAATGATTATAAAATGCTCTCCACTCTAAGTTGTCCAGACATCCATAAACATCACATTTTCCCCACTGACTAACGGGAGGCAGGAAACCAATGTCAGAGGGTAACGGCCGACATCTCCCAAGAGCTACTTGACTTGCGGACAGCATACCATTGGCCAAGACAACCAGATCAATTACCGATGCCCAATATTTTGATTTTCAAGATTCCATCTACAGACTTTTAAAAAGGACAATCTACATCACAACACCGACAGAAATGGGAAACTTACATCGTTGTCAAAGCGTCCAAAGTTGATGAGACCTGGGTTACTAAAATCTCCCGGCTTGTTGTGGTAGATACTCATGAAGAAGTTCAAGGTGAAGGTCGAGATCATGGAAGCGAAGAACTGAAAGATACGGGTCACTGAATAGTTACATTTCACCAGAGCCCCGTGGCGGGGCAAGGAGATCAGGTATGCTAATCGGAAACGTCACTCACGATTCTCCAGGTCAACATCTGGTTCCAGAAGGAGGCTCCCTCCTCCAAGCTGAAAAGGACACCACCTGCAAAACCGGAAACCATCAGAAACTGCTGCATAACTGCATTACTCACAGATCAGCTCCACTAAACTGGAAATATTCAGCAAAGGTCATACAGGGGTCTTTATTGCAAGGATAAGACTCCACTGGTGTGACTCCATGCCTTTGTGGCATTTTTTTCCTGGATTATTCATCAACACAGAGCCACCTTGTACTTTCCATCCTGAAACCGAAAAATCAATGGCGGAGGCCGAAGAAGCCCAACGCTGACAGGACACTCTAATAACCTTTTTTTTACTCATCATAGCTTCCCTTCTTCCTTGAGGGTAACATTAGATTCTGGAGGCATGGAACTGATCTGAGATCAGAGCTTCGGGTGTGTATATGGGTGTGTCGAGACTAGATGGTCAGTATGGATAACTAAGGTGCACTAAAATTGGGTGAGCAGGCAAGGCATGTCACCCAGGTTGTGTGACAATTATTTTATATATATGTATATATATATTCCATCCACCATCCCTCCTTTACGGAGAACTGCGTTATTTTTATTGTCCATTACGAAGAAAAAAAAAACTATATATATATATATATATATATATATATTTATGGGTGTATCGAGACTAGATGGTCATTATGAATAACTAAGGTGCACTAAAATTGGGTGAGCAGGCAAGGCATGTCACCCAGGTTGTGTGACAATTATTTTATATATATGTATATATATATTCCATCCACCATCCCTCTTTTATGGAGAACTGCGTTATTTTTATTGTCTATTGCAAAAAAAAAAAAAAAAAAAACAATACATATATACATATATATTTATGGGTGTATCGAGACTAGATGGTCATTATGAATAACTAAGGTGCACTAAAATTGGGTGAGCAGGCAAGGCATGTCACCCCGGTTGTGTGACAATTATTTTATATGTATGTATATATATATTCCATCCACCATCCCTCCTTTACGGAGAACTGCGTTATTTTTATTGTCCATTGCGAAAAAAAAAAACTATATATATACATATATATTTATGGGTGTATCGAGACTAGATGGTCATTATGGATAACTAAGGTGCATTCAAATTGGGTGAGCAGGCAAGGCATGTCACCCAGGTTGTGTGACATTAATTATTTTATATATATGTATATATATATTCCATCCACCATCCCTCCTTTATGGAGAACTGCGTTATTTTTATTGTCTATTGCAAAAAAATAACACAAAAAAACTATATATATATATACACACATATATATTTATGGGTGTATCGAGACTAGTTGGTCATTATGGATAACTAAGTTGCACTAAAATTGGGTGAGCAGGCAAGGCATGTCACCCAGGTTGTGTGACAATTATTTTATATAAATGTATATATATATTCCCTCCACCACCCCTCCTTTACGGAGGACTGCTTTATTATTAATATCCATTGCGAAAAAAAAACACAAGAAAAAGAAAAAATATCTATATATATACATATATATATATATATATATATATATATATATATATATATATATGGGTGTGTCGAGACTAGATGGTCAGTATGGATAACTAAGGTGCACTAAAATTGGGTGAGCAGGCAAGGCATGTCACCCAGGTTGTGTGACAATTATTTTATATATATGTATATATATATTCCATCCACCATCCCTCTTTTATGGAGAACTGCGTTATTTTTATTGTCTATTGCAAAAAAAAAAAAAACTATATATATATATATATATATACATATATATTTATGGGTGTATCGAGACTAGATGGTCATTATGGATAACTAAGGTGCACTAAAATTGGGTGAGCAGGCAAGGCATGTCACCCCAGTTGTGTGACAATTATTTTATATAAATGTATATATATATTCCCTCCACCACCCCTCCTTTACGGAGGACTGCTTTATTATTAATATCCATTGCGAAAAAAAAAACACAAGAAAAAGAAAAAATATCTATATATATATACATATATATATATATATATGGGTGTGTCGAGACTAGATGGTCAGTATGGATAACTAAGGTGCACTAAAATTGGGTGAGCAGGCAAGGCATGTCACCCAGGTTGTGTGACAATTATTTTATATATATATGTATATATATATTCCATCCACCATCCCTCCTTTACGGAGAACTGCGTTATTTTTATTGTCTATTGCAAAAAAAAAAAACAGAAAAACTATATATATATATATATATATATATATACATATATATTCATGGGTGTATCGAGACTAGATGGTCATTATGAATAACTAAGGTGCACTAAAACTGGGTGAGCAGGCAAGGCATGTCACCCAGGTTGTGTGACAATTATTTTATATATATGTATATATATATATTCCATCCACCATCCCTCCTTTATGGAGAACTGCGTTATTTTTATTGTCTATTGCAAAAAAAAAAAACAAAAAAACTATATATATATATATATATATATATATATATGGGTGTATCGAGACTAGAAGGTCATTATGCATAACTAAAGTGCACTAAAATTGGGTGAGCAGGCAAGGCATGTCACCCCAGTTGTGTGACAATTATTTTATATATATGTATATATATATATATATATATATTCCCTCCACCACCCCTCCTCTACGGAGGACTGCTTTATTTTTATTTCCATTGCAAAAATAAAACATTTTAAAACACAAAAAAAAAAAAAAAACGAAAATAATAATAATAAAAATTATTTTGAATGTGTATTCAAATAAGTTTGAATGTGTGTGAACTATATATAAATATATATATACACATGCATATACAGAAATATATACACACACACACACATATATATATATAAACACACACACAGACACACACTCACATAAACACATACACACACTGTGTACAGTCTTATGCAAAGGTTTGGCACCCCTTGACAAATAACATCTTTTCAATTACAAAAGCAACAATATCAGTTAATACAGTCTCTTTAGGAACTGGGGGGAAAATACACAATATTTTCAGCAAACATTGATGAATAGTTACTTTTTATGCCATAAATTGAACAAAATTACAAAATAAAAACATTATTATGGCACTCTGCAAAAGTTTGGGCACCCTACGTAATCAGTACTTAGTAACACCTCCTCTGCCAGATATCACAGCTTACAAGCGCTTCTTATAGCCAGCTGAAAGGCTTTCAGTTCTTGTACTTGGGATTTTCTCACATTCTTCCTTGCAAAAGGCTTCTAGTTCTGTAATATTCTAATATATCAAGGGCTGTATTGTCAAATAGGAGATCGGCAGCATTCTCCCACCTGAGAAAACTGTACTACAATGCCCTTGATAGTGTGTAGAAACACACTCGTCAGCTCTAGTCCTCCTGTAACAACGCAAAAGGACTGGCAACCCTCAGGTATTTATGCGTGCGATTGTATGATAAATTCACCCTGACAGTCTCACACTTCTCTTGGTACCAACAGGTCTCATGGAATATATAAAAGGCAACTGCAACAATTATACTCGGCACTAAACATCGAGGCACGGAAATGCAGCAGAGCTTGTGTATTTCTCAGGATGCATTCTAGTAAAATGCCCGGAAAATGAGCTAAAGACATATTTCAAGGGGCACTATATAAAACCGATGGAAATTTTACTGATTAAATAAAAGGAAAAGCATCGTTTGAAAAATCACAAATGTTTCTAAGATTCAATGCATCGCTTTTTGACCACATCATAGCGATGAACACATCATTGTTCCTGACAATGTCCTAATACAGAAATAAAACTTTATGTTGGTAAACTCAAAAAGCCTTCAGCTGTCACACTGGCTAACGATCTCAAACGATTATAAAGCAGCATTTTGAAAAGCGCTGTTTTAAAATAACAGGTACAACACTTACCTTGTCTTCTGGCCAAATGCTTTTCACGGCTTGGCACTCCAACGGTGCTGAAACGAAATTTGTATTTCCTCCTACCTCGTTTGCCCTTCAGTTCTTCTTTTCTCCCTTTGGATGTTTTTTTCCTTCTTCTTTGGATATTGTTTTTTATTTTTGTTTGTTTTTTTTACTTTGCATGTTTTTCCTTCTTCGGATATTATTTTTTTGGCTTATTTTTTTAGACGATGTTTTTTTCGTCTTCTTTAAAAATTGATTTTTTTCGTCTTCTTTAAATATTGTTTTTTTTTTCATCCTTTTGATGTTGTTTTACGGAACAAGAGCCGTACAGTGCTACTCTATCAGGAGGTAGCGCCAACTGAACGCCTTGAAGCAGTACCCAGCTCTTTTATAGGGAGCGTCAACCCGAAGTCAAGTTCTAGAACGTTGCACTCACTTTTCATTGGTTTCCCAGCTATGCTGTCAGAATAATGTTTGCTGATTGGTCGAAAATTTTAAAACGTACCCGAGTACTGTAAAAAAACTCAAGATCTTGCTACCCTACGGAGCACCCATAAGGTGATTTTTTTTATACGTTATATGCAGCTATTTGTAGCAGGCCGTAATTAGACTAATCCACCCTTTGTCAATAAAGCCAACAAGAGAACAGGTTGCCCAAAGTTTGCTCAGGTACACGCCACAGCACAACCTTAAAAACACATCCAGCACAAATCACACTAGTGAATGACACAGCAAATCACAGCAATAAAAAAGACCCCTATGGGCAATCCAGCACCCAGACTACAGGTGCCAAAAGGCCCAGCCTGCCTAATAATGAACCCAAAATATACATACAACAAAGAAAAAGACACAAACAAAAAAGAAAATAAAACTAGCCAGCTGCTCCCACTAAACCCCGCTCCCGAGGCCACTAAGCCGGCTGGCTTGATAATACACGATACAACCTCAGATAAAACATATTAAAGCAACACCAGGGAGGTTTACAACCTGATCCTTAAAATTATCGACCCGTAATTCCACCTTGAAAACCCCTAAAGAACAGTAGTTTACCCCATGACTCACTGCCCCATTCAAACAAAAAAAAAACAGGTTTTTGGGGTAACCTTTAGGTCAGCTCTTCAAAACCAGGTATGAGGACTCTTCAGCTAATCAGTCCTCTAATTAGAAATCTAATTAGGGAGTTGCAGCGAAAACCTGCATACACACCGGCCCTTTGCGGATAAGATTGTTCACCCCTGAAACAAGCAAACAGAAAGGCTGCTACACTGCAAATTCAATATGCCCGCCGATGCTCCACCAAATCTATCAGGACCCTGCCTGTCTTTCCCGTGCCTGCTCCTTTGCCAATATGCCCTACCATCGGAACATGCACAGCCATCTCGCCCCGGCTATGCCTCCAGTCCGAACTGCAGTTCCTATACCTGCCTATAATTGCCTGGCTACAATCCATCCCCCAAAATGAAATTGATGACCCAACGATCACAGCTAAGAATTCTATCCCCAAACCACTGGTCTTCCTCCCCAACCGAACGATCATTCACTGACCGTGGTAACTTATAAGGGTTGGTATGATGACCAGTGGTGGACCTCACCGAACGTTTAACTGGTCTCTACACCTCGGGGGGGACATAACCTCCTCCATTATACGAGGCCTACTTGTGGATGCTCTATTGCGACCCCTCCCACCAGCCCTGTCCCCGTAAAATCACAGAGTCCTCATCCGATTCCATTTCTGTTGCCCCTGTGGGCAACCCAGACTCAGGAGACATTACCAGAACATCTTCCCCTGACATAACAACCCCCTGTGGTACTGGACGCAACTCTGTTCGGTGAACTTGACGGACAACCCCGTCCCCCTCCATTGGAGTTGCAGAGTAAACTGCACCCTGATCTTGGGGACACCGAACTACCATATACAAACAGGCATCCCAATGATCCTGTATTTTACCTCGAACATGGTTCCGCAAACACACCAGCTGACCTTCATCAAACCCCTAATCATTAACCAACTCATTGTGTTTCCGATTTCGTGGTGTGGCTTGTTCCTCCAACTAAGCCTTCACATACTCTTGAAGCACCTGCAAACTTTCCTGATGGTTTTGTACCCATTCCTCCAAAGGTCCACCATACTGACTGATCCCGGCAGGAGCCTGAAGATAGTGTATCGGTAATCGAGGCTCACAGCCAGACCTTAAATAAAAAGGCATCATCCAGTCATTTGGTGGGGTGTAGTATTGTAAGCTTCTCTGCTGGAGGAAGTGTGTGAAGCAAATTGTGCAAAAAAAATATTAAAGCAACACCAGGGAGGTTTACATCTAGATCCTTAAAATGATCGACCTGCAATTCCACCTTGAAAATCCAATTACCATATAAAGGATACAAGATGTAAAGATGACAAATGACATGGCACACATTTGTTGTTTAGACTGTTGTGTCAGGTTAATTGAAAGCTGAAGGATCTTAGTGTTTACTAGTCTAAGTAACAGAATGTCTAAACACTGTGCTTGCCTTTATGGGTTTTTAAGCAGAACATATAGGTATAGAAACATATTAACATTACGTTTCACGATTCACTGACTGGAGAATAGGAGAATATACACATCAATATTACTACTTAAGTTAACTAACCCTAATCCCAACCCCTATTGGCACGGAGCCCGCCAGGGTTCAGGTGAGATATAAATCTGTAATCTGTATCAATGGTTTTGCTATCCATACCCACCCTATTAATGTTAGCTTCCCAGGGTTTCTTGTTAGACAAGCTCTGTGTCTCTCTATACCCCCATTTACTGCACGACTGATTGTCCATTTATAAAGAATCAAATAGGGTGAAGATGGTTTTAGTTTACAATTACTCTGGAAGGTGACCAGATTAAAAAAAACTAAATACCATGCCTACGTGTATGTAATCTCCATCACAGTCCCCATTTTCCCCATAATCCTCGTTTTGATAGTGCCAATTTGTGTAATGTGAGTTTTTTTTTTTTTTAAAAAACTGTTATAGAAGAACATACTGGATGCCACATGTGTACAATTACCCCTTTCTAATTAGTGGGGTCCGTTGTGTCAGCTACAGCCTTTACTAACATACACATAAGTATACAGTCTTACAGCACTTTTGTTTTCCTTTTGTATTTAATGGTTTTCCATTTAGGGGGCAGCATGGTGGTGCAGTGGTTAGCACTGTTGCCTCACACCTCTAGGGCCCGGGTTCGAGTCTCCACCTGGGTCACATGTGTGTGGAGTTTGCATGTTCTACCCATGTCATCGTGGGGTTTCCTCCGGGTACTCTGGTTTCCCCCACAGTCCAAAAACATGCTGAGGCTAATTGGAGTTGCTAAATTGCCCATAGGAGTGTATGCGTGAGTGAATAGTGTGTGAGTGTGCCCTGCGATGGGCTGGCCCGCCATCCTGGGTTGTTCCCTGTCTCGTGCCCATTGCTTCCGGGATAGGCTCCAGACCCCCCGCGATCCAGTAGGATAAGCGGTTTGGAAAGGCTGCCTAACGCCCTTAATTTGTTTGCAATTTCGCCAGGTAGGCTACCTTCTTTAAACTGCGTTTTGCTAGACTACACATTTCGAGATGTTTTATTGTAGTCTTGGTAAATATATATATATAGTTTAGCCTAACCCAGCCACTTAAGGGAGCAAGCCAGCTCAGGTAGGTGCCAGTCCCAAGCCCGGATTAATGGAGAGGGTTGGCGTCAAGAAATAAAGAGAAATAAAGACAACTAATACTCCTAGTTTGCGAGATCTGACTGCAATGGCAGCACTGCTACAAGGGTGTGGATAAATCTATACAAATATCACCTGCATGCACATTACTTCTTTTACAATAACCAACTCCTGATCCATACTGTTAGTCGTGAAAAAAAAACTATCGTGTACATAGAGGCCCTGTGTAAAAAGATAACTGCCAAGGAAAAGATCAAAAACATTTATTTCAAGGATACAAAGTTTTTATGGTCATGTACAGTGTACAGTGCAATTCTTATTTGATTAACTTGAATGTCTCCACAGACTAGACGATTAAACAAATAAAGCAGCGCAACATTACAATAACTAATAACAAATAAACAAAGCTCACGAGTACTATTACAGTATTTATATCATTTATTTAAACTTAATTTTACCAGGTAAATTAACTACAAAGCAGTTACCACTGCTTTACCTGCTTCTCGGGAGAAATAGCAGATATACGTCATGTATGTGACTAAATTCTTAAGCCAATAAGGGCAAAGTTGTGTCGTAATGGAGGCGGATCCAGTTTGTGCAGCCGGTTAAAGACACTACGGGCATGTAAATGGAGAACGAAATTATAGTTATACCGAATCTCCTACACACAATACCAAGGTTACCAACTTTGGTCAGCTGACCGGAGTGAGACGTTCAATTCCCGTAAGATTTCTTTGCGCCAGCCTGAGAGTCTGAAAACACGTCACACCAGATGCATGAGAGATGGAAACCTGGGATATTCAGTCGAATCAGATCAAATATGATGCTAAGTTAGTACTAAGTTAAAATATGTTCCGGACTTGTAACATGCACCCATGATTTGGAACAGTCAGCAGGCTGTCTCTGGCCACGCCCCCTACACTCGGTCCGGCCCCTGGCTTTTCCTGAATTCTGATTCCTTTAGATAAACATTGACTTCATTGATATTGTTATTGATTTATCGACAGACCATCATACGTTTTAGACGTTATAATAACAACACTCTATTGATCCCCAAAGAGAGAAATTCTCTCCTTGCCTGCCCCCTCTTACTGTCCATGATACACAAGCACATATGTAGAAAAACGTCAGCTTGGAAGCCAAGGCTGGACTTAACCTACTCCTTAGGGTTCAACTGGAAACTGCCCCATGGCCGAGCGGTCTAAAGCCTCCTGCGCAGCGAAAATGGCCTTTCAAAGTAAGGGGTATTCTGTTCTCCGAAGTAAGGCGTGGGTTCGAATCCAACTTCCGACAAAAGTTCTTCAATCGCTACAGCAGAATTTGAGCCACTGATCGGCTTTAATTGCTTTGTTTTATTTTTGCGTTTCAGGCAAAACTACATAACACTTAAGAGGTGCAGGATGATCTGTCTTGCTCTCGCGAGGTTTTTGTACGACGTGACATGGTGACATAATGCAGCGGACGATAAAAATCTAACCACAATGCATTGCGTCAGGACCAGAATGTATTGCTTTAAGCCAGCGCTGTATGTGGGTACATGAAGTGGAAAGCACCCAATAACAAACATAACATTTAAAAAAAATCTACAAACTAGTGGGAATATAAAATAAAATAAATGTGTCTGGGCAAATTGGTAAGTTAAATTAAATCGTTTTAAGCAGTGTTAAGCAGTGTGTGGTTTTAAACACGAGTAGCATGTACCGTGTTGACGGCGCATGAACGTATCTTGGCAGCACATGTAAAACTTAGATTTGCAAGCGGGATGTGAAACAGCATTTAGGTGTTTAAAACAGCAATAGAGTGCGTGTTTGTTCACGCAGTTACAATGTTTAGTTGTTATTTCTGTGGAACATCAGTGCAAACCCTTAGGGAACATGTTTTACATGTCAAACTTCACCGTCATGAACCACGATGCGTGTTCAAGTGTGGCGCTACAGATTGCCACAATACGTTTCGTTCATATGGGGAATTTAAGGCTCATTTTTACCGTAAACATAACACAGATTCATATATTGATACTACAAATGCCCTTACGGTGTTTACGTGTAATATGTCTATGTGCCAGCGCCAATGTCGCGATGTCAGATCACTAACAGCTCACTTAAAGGAACATATAGCCGAAGGACGTGTTGTGACATGTCCGGTGACAGGATGCGACCATACGTTCACTGTGAGATCGTCGTTTACAGCCTACATGTCCAGGAAACACAGACAATGTTCTGTGGACAGTATAAGAGATCTTTATAAGGAGACAGTTTCTCAGTTTCTTGAAACTGAACCGTTAGTTACAGGCCCTACAGAGAGATTTAGTGAGACTGATGAAGGTGAAGTCCATCTTACAGAAAATTTCAGTGACCTTTTTCTTAGAAATATTTCTCTTTTCTACTTGAAATTACATGGGCAGTTTCTTCTGCCAGCATCAACTATACAAAATATTATTGAAGAGATGCTAAGCATACATGAACTAGGACAGACATATACTTTGAATAAATTAAGTGCATTCCTGAAAAGTGACTTAACTGAATTAACAGATGAGGTTATTGGTAGTATATGTGATGTTGTGAAGGAATCTGACCTTTTCACCATTAGTCATGAAGGACCAATGAGAACCAATTTTTCAAGAACTAGGGCTTTTAAACAGATGTTTAGATACACAGAACCTGTAAAGTTGTACTTAGGAAGGGATGAAACAAGGTCACAGAGGTTTGCCTACTATGTTCCATTGAAAGACACTTTGAGACATTTACTGGAGTCAGACTTATGGCAGAATTGTGCTGCACAGGGTACATACGTACCATACACTGATGTGCTTTGTGATGTCAGTGATGGTCAGGTATATAAAAACAATGAGTTCTTTTCTCAAAACCCATCATGTCTAAAACTAATTCTATATCAAGATTCTTTTGAGGCGGTGAACCCATTAGGTTCAGCAAAAAGCAGCACAAAGTAGTAGCTGTATATTTGTCTCTGGCTAATTTACCACCTCATCAAGTACAGACCACATGTCACTTGTAATGCTGTGTCAGGAAAAAGACTTCAAACACTTTGGCCATGACAAAGTTTTCTCAAGGCTCATTGCAGACTTAAAAGACCTGGAAGACAATGGAATAACGGTGGCAGAGGAAAAAGTTAAAGGGACTGTTTTGTGCATTGCAGGGGACAATTTGGGGTCTCATAATATCGGTGGATTTACAGAAAATTTTAGTTTTTCTGAATATTTCTGCAGGTATTGCCGGACAACCCGAACAGATTTTCAAACAGATCCAAATGCATTTTACAGTCTGAGGAACAACAAAACGTTGAAGGTATAATATCTGAGTTTTAATTCATTGAATTACTTCGATGTTTGTATGCCTGGCCTGCCACCTTGTTTAGGCCATGACATTTTTGAGGGTATCCTTTCCTATGATTTAGCCCTTTACCTGAAGTACTTCATCAAGCAGAAAAAGTGGTTCACTTATTCAATTCTGAATAGACGCATTAAGAAATTTAAGTACAGTGGCTCTGATGTGTTGAGTAAGCCATGTGCAGTAAACTCCAATGGAGTAAAGCTTTATGGTCAGGCTGTTCAGAACTGGAATTTTCTAAGACTTCTTCCTGTGATCATGTGTGACAAGGTGAAAGAGCCCACAGATGATGATTGGCAGTTGACCCTTCAGCTAAAAGACATTGTGGAGCTGATTTGTGCACAGAAAATTTTATTGCCAGAGGTTGCATACCTTGACGTTCTTATCCAAGAATATCTTGCTTGTAGATTTTCTTTCTTTCCAGGACATAGGTTAAAGCCTAAGCATCACTACTTGCGACACTACCCTGCACTGATTTTAAAGTTTGGTCCTTTGATCAGGTTGTGGACAATGCGATTTGAAAGTAAATAAGGCACCATGGCAACAACAGTCAGAACAGCATCCAGTTCACAGCTAGTTTTAAAAATTGCTTTAACGCAGAGTGATTACAGGAAATAGGTGTACTGCTTAATATTAATTAAATTATTAAAATGTGCTAATAATAGACATATTTGTCAGTCAGACATTGTGCTTTTTAAAGAGCAGAAGGGATACATTAAATTACGATTATATTGTCCTTACTGTATATATTTTTACATTTTTCCCCTCAATGATTGTCAAGTGATCACAATTCTTACTGTGCTTTACCCCTCACTTGATAGAGATGTACCAAAACTGAACATATAACTGGATTTCACTCAGAATAACCAGGCCTTCTTTTTGGACTCTTTATCCCTTTTTATTTTATCTTCGCTTTCCTCAAGCCAGGCATTTACAGGTGAAAAACCTTAAACCACAAAACACCAACTTTCACCAATCTATCTTATGAGCAAACACAAAATTTTACTTTAAATGCATATATATATATATATATATATATATATACATACACACAAAATATACAATAAATGACCAATCTCAGCTTCAAATTTCCACACAATTATACATAACTTGTTCTGAATAAAATTCCTCCAAACATCAAAGTTTAAGATCAAACCACTGGGGAAACACATAAATGAGTTACTCAACGCAATAAATTGCAATGAAAAGCTAACCAATTAGACAATCGAACAATAGGTTTAACACTTCTGCCCATATGAATTATTAAAAGGAAAGTTCACCCTTAATACTTTTTTTTTTCTCTTTAGCAATTTAATATTTAACTTTTAGATAAACTAAAAATAGAACCCCCCCTTTTAAACCGCATTAATGCAAACATCTGAATCAATAAAACAGCATTCCACATATTGTCATTAAGACACTTACAGCACACCATTTATTCCTAATACAGTCAAATACCACAACTCATATAATGTTACAAGCCAGCACCAGCGCCTCAATGCCTCATTAGCGCACCCCATTAAGAAATAAACCCCACTCGCAACAGGTAGTGCTTGCTACAAATAACATTTGCAACAAAGTCCAACACGCATGGTTCATGGTCTTACCGGCTGTCCGTTCAGAGTCTACTTTTCAGTACACAATCGCAGCACAGTTCCAGAAGCACTTGGTGTAGATTTGACCCTTTGCTTGTCGCGCTACCAATGCGTTTTGCCGACTTTATCCAAAATAAAGAGCAGGTGCGTCCGTTAATGCCTTCCCCTCGGGTGCACACAGGTGAGTAAACTTTGGTTCCGCATGACCACTTGCGTGAACGACGTAACCACTTGCTGGAATGACGTTCATCGCAACAATGATATAAATATTTTCCCCCCTGACATATAATCAGTGTAAGCACACAAACACATTGGCCGGTTATCCTATTCATTCAGTTCCACGGACAGTGACCTGTGTTACTGTGCTGTGACATCTGGTTCCTTCATTGGCTCTGTATATTTCTATAAATGACTAAATGGCTCTGTTGTAGAAATTTCCAGCCAGAGACTTGGTTCCTATATAACGAGAAGATTTTATTTTTACTCGGACTGAGAAGCTACAGAAAATCATCTCTGCATGTGATCTCCCCTTTACTGCTCAAGCAGAGCACACGCACATCAGCAAGTGTCAAGGCAGCAAGTGCATACAAACAACTTCTCAGGGCCTTCAGGAAGAGTCAGACTGCGGTGTCATTCAGAGATACCATTGTCTAAGACTTGCACTAAAACATTCTATGCACTTGGGCATATTTAAACAAAGTAGTATGGTACCTATGTCAGAATCCATCCCTGCCTTGTCCTGTTCACATGTCACTGGCCATCCTATTCTCTCCTCTGTCTTGTACCCCTTAGCCCATAGTGTGTTTGCCTGCTCATCGGGCCACCATGTGGCTTAACGGGCCAAGTGGTTGGCCACCGTGCCTGACTCCCCTTTTGATTGTGGGTTTTGAGGATATCAGTGGGTCTGTGTTTTCATGATTGTCCCCCAGGCCACCATGCAGCTCAGCCCTTGATTCCAACTACAGTAGCAATCAGGTGGTTCTCGGTCTACTAGGACTGTATAACAGGATTCTTCACCCATTCTATCTTTACTCCTTCAGCCGCATACATGAGTCAGACCTATAGGTTATTCAAATTCCGTCCTGCCAAATTTACTGGACAGGAAGTGGACACTGCAAATGAATGTGTGAATACGCCAATACCTACATCTTTACAAGTTACATTAAGGGGTTTGGTACAGTAAATGGCTGTGAGGTGGGATTTCTTCTTGATGTCTGTTTGTAGCCCGTCCACCAGCAGCTGCTGCTGTATTTATCACACCAAGCAGGGAAAGTATATTGCTAAATTTTCCTTAGTTCAATTACGCTTGATTAAGCTAATTAAGCCGGCTATGTTATTTACATTCAGAAGGATGCCGCCATATTGGGTTATACACAGATGCCACGATAGCTCACACTCACATTCCCTCTTCATTATTTTTCTAAACACACTCTATCCTGCCTTGTCACCTGCAACAAGATCTCACTCCCTGTAGCAATAAAAGTCTTTCTTATGATTGAGCAGATTTCTGCTTCTCTCCTAACCATGGGCATCCAAAGTAAGATGAAGCAAAATGTTAGGAAATTTGATAACACATGGTTACTCTTTTGGTAACAGTGACTTTGGTTTTATTTTGATAGATGTAAACTACATAATATGGTCTTAACCTTGTTTTCTGTCCTAAAAGCAAACTTTTATGTTACAGGAGAAAAGTGCACAGCTGCTTGGATCAACCCCAGCTAATCAGCGCATATGGGAATCTTTTCAAAATACCATGTGAGTCTTATGCAATTTACCCAATTAATATAAGCTCTTTAGATGACGCTTAAATAATCAATTCCCATCAACTTAGTGTCAAAACACAAACTCAGTGGCAAAAAAGTGAAGGGCAACAGACTAAGTTGTGAAAATGAAATCTGCATGTGATGAAAGGGCATGTGACTGTATCGCGATGATTATAATCATCAGATCAAACGGACCACGGAGTTGGCGGTATGGTCACACTGCTGGTCCCATGTCAGTAGGGTATAGCACACCCCTGGGCCCGGATACTACTAGGATGTCACTGGTGTACCACTGTGCCGTCAGAGTGTGGTGTGTCACTCCACAGCATTGGCAGGATTGCTCCTCTCCCTGCAGCGCCACCATACGCACATGACGGTCATCTGTGGTACTGCAGAACTGAGATGTATCGCTGAACATGGTAGGACGCCAGTCGTCATCAGTCCATCAGTCCATGCCTCCCAGTGACTACACCACTCCAAACGCAACCGTTTCTGTGCTATTGTGAACGGCAGCCTATGCATGGGACGGTGAACCCGTAGTCCAGCTGATGCCAGTCATCGCGACACGATGATATAGGGTGTTGTAGAGAGTCCAGTAGCTGTGTCCATATATCAGGCGCAGGTGTCATGGGGATCTGTGATGCTTGGAGCACAATCCGACGATCCTTCCTTGGCGTGGTCTGTCTTGGATGACCAGAAACTTCACGACGTGTGTGGATGCCTCACGTGCCCATTGGTTTCAATATCAGGCCACTGTGATATCCGCATGGCCCACATGCAATTGCAGCACATGACCACCTGGCTTCATGTAAACCCGCAATGCAACCCTATCAAACTCCGTCAAGTGCCGTTAACACTGTCTAATGTGACTACGAGGCATCCTGTGTCTGGTGATTAAACATGCCAACTCCTTGCAATTTGAATCATTTACATATCCATCACTGGTCTGCACATGTACCAGATTACATCTTTAATCGGATAGTTACTTCTGGGTTCTCAACTTTTTTTTTCATAATACCCCTTAAGTGTATATGCCCTTCACTGATGAGAAATTCATCAACATCTAAGTCCTACATTCATGTACAATGCATATTAAATGAATATTTTGTCACTATTAGTTTTGATGTATCATTCTTTGAATGCACTCAATTGAATCATGGACAGTGGTTCCACATGGAAAAAAATGAATATTCCGAAAAGGAAAAATCCTTCTTCGGTTGATACATTCACTTTGTGTTCTGAGAATTTTTCCCTTGAGTGCCTTGTACAGTATGTCTAGTGTGTTTTTGGTGTGAATGTGGCCATAATCATACAAGGAAAAAACCACTGACTTGTAGTGAACATGTAAAACCGCAACATGCAGTGTCATACGTAACTGAAATAAGAAATGCTGGATTGCCTGAGTTGCATGCGTGCATGTTTTTTAATATGGGCAACATGGTTCCCTGAGATGCCTCAGTGTTGCTCACCGCCATCTCTAACACACAACCTCACAAACCATCTTAAAACTACTGAAAGAAATAATTGGCTACACTGCAGCTCCACTGTTTTGTTTGGCACCCCTGCATGTCCTGCATTGTGTGGGGAAAAAAGCTGAAGGCTGAGGAATGTTACATAACACAGCTAGAATGTAAAAACTCTCTCTGGTGTAATTCACTGCGTAAAACCAATGGTCCTAAGTGTGGTGTCTTCTTCATAACACTCCCTGATGTTTGTGTCCGTGACCATGAGATAGGGTGGCTGCTTTTCTTCCTTGCTTTCCTTGTATTCCTACGTTTCCCCCCCAGCCTTGGTTGGTAGGTCAGGCAGCATCACCTTGTTTTAATAGACCCAGGTGCAATTTATCTTGAAATTAGACTCAAGTGCAGAAAATGTTCTATCAGAAGTCTTTGACAATCTCTGAATTACACAGAAATCTGACTTCTTCTGAAGCTGTGAAATTGTTCATCTGTATTTGCTGCATTGGTACTTGTTGATGTGCGTGTGCCCTGCTTAAGGAGTAAAGGGGAGATGACATGCAGAGCTAGTTTTCTGTAGTTTATTTTCTTTGTCTGAATAATAATATTCTCTTCATATAGGAACCCAGTCTCTGGCTGGAAATTTCTACAATAGAGCCATTTAGTTATTTCTAGAAAAATATTTAGAGCCAATGACCTGATGTCATAGTAACACAGGTCACTGTCCGTGGTGCTGAATTCTCTACTTGATGGGCTGGTGCTGAATGAATAGGCCAGGTGTCTGTGTGCTTCCACTGACTGGCACCCAGACATATAATGACTTTTAACAATGAAGGGGGAAAAGTCCAGACAGGAAATTAGTCAACAGTAATTAGTAATCAAATATAGTTCTCATTTATCATTATGTAAATTTCAAAAACCTTTTCTGACTATTAATCTGCACGTTGCAATAATTTAATATTAACTAACTTGCTGTAACGTAAAGTGAAAAACAAGTTTTAAAACTAGCTGTGAAATTTTTGATGCTGTTGACCTGAATGTTGTTGCCAGAGCCTTAGGATACGTCTCTACACATAAGTGAGGGGATGGATGCACTATTCTATGGAGGCTTCTGAAGAGAATTATTATCCCAAATTTAAATTGAGAGAGATGATTAATTCCTTTTTAATGCAGTCTGCCTTAAGAGCCCCTGTTCTGCCGTTGATCTTTTGCATGGATGCTATCATGTATTAGTTTACTCTATGAAATTTAGTTTGAATTTTGATCACATGTCAAACTAAAGCATTTTGGACTGGATTCCTGAGTTCTTTTTAACGCTGTTAAGTTACATTTTTATTTCAGCATAATTACAAGTTCCCGCAGGGAAGAAATAAGTCAGTTACTTAATAAATGACTATAAAGTAGTTGCTGCAGTATATATTCCATAAATTTACTGAACTGGAGTTTTATGCATCCTTACAAAGTAATAACTGTATGTGTTCTTTAAGTATGAAAGAGTTTAGGACATTGTCACCTGCAGTGGACGGCCACGTGTCCCCATAATTATAACTTTAGATTATATTTCTGCATGACTGAGTATTCACTGAGTACCTGGTAGTGTTGGATGATATTTACGTCTCATATTTACCATTTATGTCAGTCTTCAAAGTGTGTGGATTATTAAGGTTGGTCTTGGTTGTTTTCTTCCCTGGAGAAACAGAAGTTTAATGCCATGATGCCACAGCAGCTCGCCGTTCCTGTCAGTACGGTGGAGGTAAGAGTTTGAAACATTCATCAGCCTGTCAGCTACGCATCTCGCCTGGACATGGGACTCAGCTTTTATTCTTCCATAATACCGCTTAAGTACCTCACTCTACTCAATCTCAGTACTGTTTAAGGGTAAATAACTTTTGTCACTGACTGCCAGAGATTATGGCAATTAAATGGAAAATATGAAGCAGACATATGAAATACAGTGGGCTGTTTGCAGTAAGTTGGGCTTAGGGTTAGTAATGGGGCTTTTTCCACTGACTTCTGCTTCTGTGCCCTTTCTTCACACTGCTGTTCAACTGTCCTCTTTATAGGAGGGAGGAGCAGCGCAAATGCAGCCGACAGATATAAAGCCATGTGCTGGCAGCAGACGCTTCGCACCCCTAAATAGCATATCTGTTGCTGGTAAGACTGTCTGTGCTGCCGGTCATCTCAGTAACCAGGTGAAACTCCCCAGGCAAGATCAGGACAATGTTGTGTTGAGTTTCAGTGAGTTTCCTGTGTGTAAAGCCAGTTTTGGGGTCAATGTGGAGCCTGGTCCAGTCATGAGCTGGGGAGACGTGACCAAGGCTGCACTGTTACTCTTGTGTGTCTTTTCATTCAAAACTCTTTTTTTTTTTATTTCCCCATAGTGTCCATCATCTTGAGCAGCACCGGCTGTCATTTAGCACAAAAGATGCCTGTTCAGTTTTCCATCTGAACAAGGGCCCTCTGGACCCAGGTGTGCACTACATGAGCACTTTGTTCCTGACTCCTTATCAGCGTTTACATTTACACTCTCAGCCAGTCTTTAATCTGCAAAGTTACGCTTGGTGAGATTTATACAGACACGAGTAAAGAGGATTTTTTCACTTTTCCCAAATTCCCTCTAAGTCTGTATTTTCACCTCTTGAATGCTGGGATTTGTAGGCCCAGCTCTTCACCATGTATAACAACATCACCCTCAACGCTAGAGAAACCAAGGAGCTGATCCTGGACTTTCGCAAACGGATGACTCCCCAAAGTCCTATCTACATCGCAGAGGATGCTGTAGAGGCTTCAACAGCTTCCAGTTCCTCGGGCACACAGCTTCTGGCGGTCAAAGGCATCGTCTTCAGGTGCTGCCTCAGAAAAGCAAGCAGCACCTTGAGAGACTCTAGCCACCCAGCACTGTCACTTTTCACCTTCCATCCATCCATCTGCACAAGCATTTCCAGATTTAGAGACAAGTTTCCTCCCCATTGCTGTTAACCAGCCAGTGACGCTGACATTTCCTCACACTGCCACTGTTACCTCATTCTGTACTGTTACTGTGTCTGTCTATGCTGGTGCCATTACTTTAATTTTATTTATATAGTATTATCACTGGTTATACTGTTGAGGTGCAACTACAGACAATTTTTCTTTGAATTAATCTAGCGACTATTTTCCCAAGCTGTTGATTCATCAAAACTATTATTTTTCCTCCAGAAAATCAGATTGACCGTTTAAGTTAATATTATTTTAAGAACAACACAAACTACGTCATTGCGGGGTTTTAGATAATGGACACTATACAGATATTTTTTTCGCCCACCATTCAATAAGCAGATAAGTAACTTGTCTAAAATATTTAGATTTGTATTGTGATCCCCAAAAGTTAGTAATCTGTATAAAATCAGTGTATCTTTGTTTTTTAAATTTGATTCTGTAAATCAATGTACACTGAACAAAAATATAAACGCAACACTTTTGTTTTTGCTCCCATTTTTCATGAGATGGACTTAAAGATCTACAATTCATTCCAGATACACAATATTACCATTTCTCTCAAACATTTCTCACAAATCAGTCTAAATGTGTGATAGTGAGCACTTCTGCTTTGCTGAGATAATCCATCCCACCTCACAGGTGTGCCACATCAAGATGCTGATCTGACATCATGGGTAGTGCACAGGTGTACCTTATACTGCCCACAATAAAAGGCCACCCTGGAATGTGCAGTTTTGTCTCACAGCAAAATGCCACAGATGCCACAAGCATTGAGGGAGCGTGCAATTGGCATGCTGACAGCAGGAATGTCAACCAGATCTGTTGCTCGTGCATTGAATGTTCATTTCTCAACCATAAGCCGTCTCCAAAGGCGTTTCAGAGAATATGGCAGTACATCCAACCGGCCTCACAACCGCAGACCACGTGTAACCACACCAGCCCAGGACCTCCACATCCAGCAGGTTCACCTCCAAGATCGTCTGAGACCAGCCACTCAGACAGATAATGCACGGCCCCATGTTGCAAGGATCTGTACACAGTTCTTGGAAGCTGAAAATGTCCCAGTTCTTGCATGGCCAGCATACTCACCGGACATGTGACCCGTTGAGCATGTTTGGGATGTGCTTGACCGGCGTATACGACAGCGTGTACCAGTTCCCACTAATATCCAACAACTTCGCACAGCCATTGAAGAGGAGTGGACCAACATTCCACAGGCCACAATTGACAATCTGATAAACTCTATGCGAAGAAGATGTGTTGCATTGCATGAGGCAAATGGTGGTCACACCAGATACTGACCGGTTCTGAGT
>NW_026043257.1:0-46779 GCF_023856365.1 Brienomyrus brachyistius | reverse complement strand
TCGCGTCTGCACAGCACTCGCTCGCTCGAATTTCCCGCTTCGTCTTACCGTATATAAAAGAATGGGCCAATGTACGGTAAATTGCATTGTGAATAAAATTTCTTAATACAACATCACAAAGCCAATTTAATAAATTCAAATCCTGGGAAGAACGCTCCTCAGATATTAGTTCTCGGGTTAGTGTTAGCAGACTATAGGCGAAACCACCTTAAGTGCTATCTGTTAATGTTTATTAAATTAGCATTAAAATGGAGAGGTTTATAATATCTTTTGTCCTTGTAGCTGCTAAATACACTCATTATTAAAGCCATAAAGTTGTCTGCCTACTACATTGGAATCTCCACTGAGTAAGTGTTTTTGATGGATTTTATTTAACTTTATTATACTCTGGTCCTTAGATCTAATGTCATACTTCTTCACTTATATTGTTTGTGAAAAGGTTTACCACGGTCAAACAGAGCAGCCACTACAATCATCATACATGAACAAGCACCTCACAAAACAAAAACATTTCATTTTCATAATTAAAAACTTTTGAATGGTAGGCCTAGTGTGTGGATCAGAGACAAGATCTTGACACCTCATTAACTATAATTTGTTCTGTGAACAGCTCAGATACCACCTTCTCGAAAGTCTTCTGCATAAAATAGAAATAGGATTCAGCGCGACTCCACTAAATTTGGATTACCTGGAGTTCCTTTGTCATCAGGAGCTGTATCTTCTGCAGGCCCTGTCTAATCACATTGAAGTACCTCCTGCTATCACCCTGGCTTTGCAAGAGCTCTTTGACCTTGTGAGGCACATCTGGAACGTCCAGCCCCATGTGTCACACAGGAAGTCGCTGCCACCAATAGACGACCCAAGATTTTGATTGAAGAACAATGTTTGAAAGAAATGCTCCATACTCAACTTCCTGTGGCCTTGCATAGCCACACTGATGGGTGTTTCAAGAAGAACAATCTTAAGAAGAATAAAAGAGTATGAGCTCTGTGTTAGGGAACTTGACAATTTGGTTTCTTCTGTCAAGAATGATCTACCAAATGCAGGCTACAGGATAGTCAATGCAGGCTGCAGTCAATGGGCTACAGGGTTCGGTGGAGAAGAGTTGCAGCCTCCATGCATAGGGTTGATTCCATGCGCATCATATAAAGGTTGTCAAGTCTTGGCTGTGTTGTACGCAGAATGTACCAGGGCCTTTGTCTCTAGTACACGTGGACACAAACCACAAGTTGATCCGGTTTGTATTACCAGCAAATTTATTTGGAGTAAACCCTGGGTGGATTGGTGTGAGGTGGTGGTGGGGCTTTGGAGAAGATTTCCTGCCGATCAACACTAGCAACTTATATCTATCTGTCATGGAGGTCTCGGGACTCACAGATATTCAGAGACATGTGGATAGTTTACCAGTGGTTTTCAGCAGGAAATAGTTATTACTACAAATTGTCACCCCCCCCCCCCCGCCCCCCACAGAAACTGGATCTGGCTATAGTGGGAAAATCTTTTTTTTTTTTTATTTGTGAGAACTTGAAAGCAAAACAAAACTTGGAAAAAATATATGCTCATTCACCAATTTTCTAATCTGGGGTCTAAAGTGGTCAGGCTTGCAAGTGTATTTGGTTATTTGTCTATCCTAGCCTGTTGCAGTGTATATTTCCTGTATATTTTGCATGTAAAAAATGTTGTTTGTTATGTCAGTGCTTAATATTATCATGTAGTCTTCATGAACTTTCTTCATCTTGGCCAGGGACTGCATTTGAAAAGTAGCCACTTGACTAAAATTGGCACATTTTCAGAAATGCCAGCAACAATACTGATAATGAACACCCCTCTAACTGACTCTCAGTTGGTTTAGAAAAAAGACTTTTAAGAGAAAAGAAAGCCTTCCTTTGGTTTTGCATTTTTCTCTTTTTTGTTGGCTGTGCACAATATATTAGAAGAATACCTTACAATTATATTAGTTAAGAAATAACAGATTGCGTATATACAATATTAAGGTGATGACAACAACCCTCACTGTCTCTAGGTGCTGCTTCAGACAGGGCATTCTGCAGCAGGGACACCACCCGTCGTGCAGCATCCAGCAAATCTCCCTATCACAACAGCCCACATAACAGAATAACATTAGTGTATGATTCAGTAGGGCTAGTCCAGGTCTGGAAAGTAGTTGGGCCAGATTTTTAAACCAAGAAATTTAGCTGGGCCAGACATTTTCAGCGGCCCAGTAAGCAACAGGTAATGGCATTTTAAACAAACACAAATCAAGGTACATTATTTTAAAAAACTACAACTGAACAGAATCTGAGAGCAATATTTTTTTTCACTTCTGAAATGAGAAAAATATTTTGGTCGTATCTGACCTAGACGCATCCCAAAGAAAAAAAATGCCTATTAGATGGTAAACAGACATAAAGAAAAAGGGAAAAATCGTCTATAATCATCATCCGCTTATACTGTGGTGATCCATTTCACCCACACAGGCATGATCACCATTATGCGGTTTCCACATTATTGTCGAGGTGACTATTCACTTTACCTCTGCTTTCTCCGACATCTTCCTGATTCTGCCGCCAACAAGGGGCTCATAGGGTGGAGACTGAGGGTGTTAAACAGACCAATCTTTTGTCACTGAATGCAACAAATAATGTATTTATCTGTCAAAAGTCCAGCACCAGGAAAAGCAACAGAGTGACAGTAGAAACTGTAATAATAATGGAAGTGCGCCGCCCTACAGGGAAGGAGGAGTGATGGGAGTCCCGGTGGTGGCTAAGCGCGCGTGGGGAGAGGCGTCGTACTGTGAGGCTTCATGAACTTCCGATGGGGCAGTGCTGTCATACAGCGGGGAGCCTGAGAGGGGCACTGTGGCCGGGTGCGAGAGCCCTGGGTAATGAGTTGTAGAGCTGCGCAGTGTCACGATCGGGTACAAGCAGGCAGGCGATCGTGCGGGCAAGGCGTGCAAGGAGCAAGCGGACAGGCAAAAACGGGAGTTTAATTAGGAAGCGCGGACGGGGAAACATCTCACGCATACAAACATCAATGACAGACACTGGACTCAGGTAAGACACGGACTGAAATACACAGGACTGAGCAAATTAACTAGATACAGCTGGGTACAAATCGGGAGAAAACACGTGGGTAATCAGGGGGCGTGGCACACAGGAGGAGCGGACGAGCCGGGCATGACACGCAGGAACTGAGAGCCCAAGCTGTTGGACATTCCACTGGACTAGGAGACTGGGGTGAGTGAGGAGGAGCTCATTGACCACAAACTGGGATACTGGCTGTGTGTGAGCAATGGGGTGGAGATTAAGGAAAGACGTTAAATCAGCATGCAGTGTTGCCTGGAAACAACAACAAATATACTAGTGTCACTGTACTAAAACAATATCAAAATAATGCCTATTTTTTATTCATTTTACTTGTAGAGTGCAAAGTACAAAGGAAAACAAAGAGTAACTATGGCGAAATAAATCAAAGCATGTCCCAGAATGATGGGCCTGAATGGATCAGGACAGAAGAAGGCGAAAGTCCTGTTAACGAGGTGAGACGATGCAGACACAGGCCAGGATGTGGGTATAGGCGAGAACAAGAGGGAAGACGGGGGCCCGAGACTCAGCATGGGGACAGGTGGGGGGAGGGGAGGCACGGGCTCACCTGGAGCTGCTCCCGGAGGTGCCGCTATGACTCATGGGTAACATGCCGGAATGGGACGGCACCTGTAGGCTGGACCAGTTGTCATGGGAGGGCAACATGGACAGACAGGTAGACGAGCTGTCTGAATAAGCAGCTGCAAGTATAAAACAATAAATGAAGCAGGTATGTGGTGGGCAGTGTTACAGCGTCCTTAATATGGTCAATACAGAAAAGGCATGTTATCATGTTATGTATATACTGCCTCCAGTTACTTAATGCCTAACTTTAATACATTGATTGATTTGTTCACTGCTGCAGCCTGTGTCAACTTTCCTTTCAGACAGATGTAAAGTCCATTCTGTTTTTGTTCTGTGTAGTTTTTTTTGAACAGCATATGGCTGAATTCTGTTAAACCTCAGACTGAAGAAAATTGTGTTAATTGAAAAGCAAATATCAAAAACTCAGTCTGCAGGAATGTTTTTCTAAATATTTCTGTGGACTTTTGGAAATTTCACGAAATTCCATTGCTCCATTACATAAACACTGAGTGAGATTTCATTCCCATTACTGCAACGTATGAAGAGGATTATGACTTATTACTTTAGGTTATCGGACTGAGTGAGTTTTGGAAATTTGCTCTTCGATAACTGAAGCAGTGCTGTGAATGCAGAGGTTATATGCGTCGCATATCAACAGAACTGTATGTTTATGTCTTGTCTTAATTATTTTGATTAAATGTCTAACTATTCCCAATATGTGTGAACATACTTGGCCAAATAAAGCTGATTCTGATTCAGTCAGAGGGTAATCGTCGGTGTGCTGTACTATCGTGGTGACCCACACAGAGAGCTTAGGACCATGATTTCAGTGTGTGCTTGTGTGAGGGGACAGGCAGGGCGGCGGCTCACTGGGTGATGCACTCCTGTGGGTATAGGGGCTGGGATAGGGGGCGGAGCAGTTACTCCTCAAGGAGGAGTAACAGTCACAGCCGTGGGGGGAGGAGAGGGAGAGGGTGCTCCCAAACTGGGGGTGTGGGTTTGATGAAGAGCAGAGAGACCCTGAGCCTGGGATGAACCAGCTGCCTACTGAAACGAAAGCGGATAAAGACAGAAACTAGAACCTCAAACTAAACAACACAAACAACAATATCAAGTTATATTCAATCATTAAACCGTTATATATTTAATCTAAACAATAGTAATAAATATCGTTCCGATTCAAAATATCATTTACGGGTGAATCTTATGACTTGCATTGGGAAACAGGAAACGGGCCAAGCTGCAGGGCCAGTTCAAAGGCATAGTGCGAGGCGCCCAGAAAGGGGGCGAGGTCTGGGCGGAGTCAGCTAAAGAAGAAAAAGGCCTGACCTTTTTCTGGATGCTGTGGACTGTGTTTGTGTGTGAGCTGCAGCTGCATGTTCCTTACATTTTTTTTATTAACACCAGCACCGTGAGGTTTGGCCTGGACTGGGTCCTGTCCTGCATGGTTGAAGACATGTTGACTGATGGTCAGCCCGTGTTCTGTTGGATCCCACAGAAAGGAAATGGGAATCCCGTTTGGATCGGATGCTGACAGTTGAAAAAAAACTCATGTCTGTGTGTTATGAAAGAATATCAATAAATGTTTCCGAAAGGGGATGACTCATTTGGTAATTATTTACGGCTTATGTTATGGCTGAGAAATTTACAGTCTTTACTAAAGTCTGACTTCTTTCGAGTCACCTTTAATATAGATTGGACACTCTCTATGCTATGTACAATACTTATATAGATGGTACATGTTTACTTGCTTGCACAGATGGTTGATTAGGTAATTAGTGTAAGTGTGTGTGTGTGTGTGTGTGTGTCCAATCGCATGTATGTCCAAGGTCCATAGTAAGTAATATACACTGATCAAGAGATGCCTGAAAGTGGATGAAAGAGGACATTAGTGGGTGTATCACTTAGTGTAACGGGTGCAGGAAAATGAGCAGGACTGCAAGCCATATAATGACCCACTGTCCTTATCTAGCTCTTAATACAGTATGCATACAGTGATGTATCTACAATGGACAGCTACTATAAGCAGATAGCACAGTACAGGTGCTTAATCTGTATGCTATTTCCATCCATCCATTGTCCAAACCGCTTATCCTACTGGGTCACAGGGGGTCCGGAGTCTATCCCGGAATCAATGGGCACGAGGCAGGGAAGAACCCAGGATGGGGGGCCAGCCCATCACAGCTCACACTCACACACCATTCACTCACACATGCACACCTACGGTAAATTTAGCTACTCCAATTAGCCTCAGCATGTTTTTGGACTGTGGGGGGAAACCGGAGGAAACTAGCAGCTTTGTGTGGTAATTGTTTGTATTAAAAATACATTGGATCAAGTCAAATTATTTTTATGAAGAATTAACATCTAAAAGCTGCTAGTAGACCGTGGGAAAATAATTTTTCTATTTTCTTGCTGCCATCTCGTGGCCAAAAGTAGGTATTGCAATTTCCATCATATGTAAGAGGGCCTGCCCATCAGAGTAATGTACATCCTGTGACATGTATTGACTATCAAGACAAACTGAAACACGGTGTATTAGGCTGTCAATGAGTACTGGACTAGGGTGAAAAACTGCCTGATAATCTACCTATTAACTAGAAGAGTACAAACTGGAGACGGATCCCCTAATACAGAGGGATTAACGTCTGTGCCACATCCAGAACCATTCAGTGTAGGAGTCTGGTGGTTCTACTGGATACTGACAAGTACCCAGCCCCTTTGTTCCCTCTGATAATCATCAGTCCTCCTCTGAATGCCTTCACCACTCTATTCCTGAATAGGTACACATTTAAATATGCTAGCAAGATCAAGGTATTGGGATAACTGTTAGGTTCGCTGTTCAGAGAGTTGCAGTGAAAACCATCATACACAGTGGCCCTTTCTGGATAAGATTACCTCCCTCTGATCTAACAGGTCAAGATCAAAGCAAGGTGCATTGCAATGTCTGACACCCAGCACACTACAGCATATAAAATACAGGTATCCATCGCCTTCCGCATTTGGAACCAGGACCACTTGTTGCAAGTCAATTTGGGCGTATCTCAAGTTATACGAGAGAGGCAAGACATTAAGGACAGTATACACAGTACTGAAATAATAATGTACATATTAAACCACAGCACTTAATAAACAGATACTGCACTTACATTTCACAAAAAAAAAATAAAGCACAGATTGCACTAAGAAATCAAAAGATGCATGTGCTAGCAAACAGTGGGAGCTGAGGAAGAAGCAGTGGTGAAATACTTTATTGTACAGTACAGTAAGTTTCTTTTTATAGAATGAAATAGCATACAGGGGGCGGCATGGTGGTGCAGTGGTTAGCACTGTTGCCTCACACCTCTGGGACCCGGGTTCGAGTCTCTGCCTGGGTCACATGGGTGTGGAGTTTGCATGTTCTCCCCGTGTCGTCGTGGGGTTTCCTCCGGGTACTCCGGTTTCCCCCCACAGTCCAAAAACATGCTGAGGCTAATTGGAGTTGCTGAATTGCCCGTAGGTGTGCATGTGTGAGTGAATGGTGTGTGAGTGTGAGCTGTGATGGGCTGGCCCCCCATCCTGGGTTCTTCCCTGCCTCGTGCCCATTGATTCCGGGATAGACTCCGGACCCCCTGTGACCCAGTAGGATAAGCGGTTTGGACAATGGATGGATGGATGGATGCTGAGGCTAACTGGAGTTACTAAATTGCCCGTAGGTATGCATGTATGAGTGAATAGTGTGTGAGTGTGCCCTGTGATGGGCTGGCTCCCCATCCTGGGTTGTTCCCTGCCTCGTGCCCATTGCTTCCGGGATAGGCTCCAGACCCCCCACGACCCAGTAGGATAAGCGGTTTGGACAATGGATGGATGGATGGAAACAGCATACAGATCTTATAAGCACCTGTACTGTGCTATCTGCTCATAGTAGCTGTCCATTGTAGATACATCACTGTATGCATACTGTATTAAGAGCTAGACAAGGGTCATTATATGGCTTGCAGTCCTGCTCATTTTCCTGCACGCGTTACACTAAGTGATGCACCCACTAATGTCCTCTTTTATCCACTTTCGGGCATCTCTTGATCAGTGTATATTATTTACTATGGACCTTGGACATACATGCGATTGAACACACACACACACTTACACTAATTACCTAATCATCCATCTGTGCAAGCAGGTAAACATTTACCATCTATGTAAGTATTGCACATTGCATAGAGAGTGTCCAATCTATATTAAAGGTGACTCAAAAGAAGTCAGACTTCAGTAAAGACTGTAAATTGGCAGCCATAACATAAGCCGTAAATAATTACCAAATGAGTCATCCCCTTTCGGAAACATTTATTGATATTCTTTCATAACACACAGACATGAGTTTTTTTTCAACTGTCAGCATCCTTCTCGATTGTCAGAAGCTCTGCGCTAGAGGGAGGTTTACTGGTCTTATACTCTTCTGGCACCTTGTGTGATTCCTGACTTGGGACATCAGTTTGGCTCCTTCTGTATGTGGTTTACATTGTATTTGTTCTTTAAAGTTGCCCCTTCAGAATTAGACAGTGTAACCAGCTTGCCACATATTGCCTGGATGACATAAGGTCCGGTAAAATCCGGTTCCGTTCTTCCTCCTTTCCGTCCCCGCTTCCTCATGTTGAACAGAAGCGCCTCATCTCCAACATGATAAACTGTGTTTTGGTACCTCTTTTGTATTCGTTTACCACATGCCTGCTTCTGTTTTTCCTGTTACTAGGAGATGTTTTCAGCTGTTGTTGCTTATTGTCTCAACTACTTTATTTTTTTCATCAAAAAACGTGCCGTAGCTTTTCTCATCGGGAAGAATAATTGTGGAAAGCTGAAGTGGAAAAACATTCATAGCAAATTATTATTATTCACAGATCATTATAAAGAGTCATTTTCTAAAAGCATTAAGAACAATGTAATTTGCTGTTTCAAGATATGTTTTTAAATAACTACTTGTCAGTCATAAGAAACTCTTCAACACACATGATCCGATCTTGCCACAAATCATTTTTAATCTCACTTTTGTTGCCAGCAGTTCAGACATTAATGGCTGTGTGTTGAGTTATTTTGAGGGGACATCAAATTTACACCATTATACAAGCTGTACACTGATTACTTTACATTCTATCAGAGTTTCATATCTTTAACGTTGTCCCTTGAAAAGATATAATAAAATATTTACAAAAATGTGTGGGGTGTACTCACTTTTGTGAGATACTGTATATTAAGGGATTGATTGTCAATAATATCAGTAATTCCTGATGTAATGTTAAAAGAATAGAGCCTGTCTCACACAGTTCTAAAACAACCTCAAAAACAGACTTACCATTTTATGTCATCATTCGTTTTCTCATCCAGGCCATTGGTTTGGGGATGATATGCAGCAGTGATCAACGGCAGAACAGGGGCTCTGAACGCAGTATGGATTAAAAAGGAATTAACCATCTCTCTCAATATAAAATTAGGATCATTTATTCTCTACAGAGGCCCCCATAGAATAGTGCATCCATCCCCTCACTCATGTTTAGACAGACGTAAGGCAACAGGCCAATGACATTCAGAACAGCAACAACATCAACAATTGTACAGCTAGTTTTAAAATTTAATAAAAAAGACAAACCAATTAGGTAATATTAATGAAATTATTAAAATGTGCAGATTAATAGTCAGAAATAATTTGCGATTTTAAGAGCGGAAAGGATACATTAAAACTCAATTACATTTATCCCTTAATAATAAAAAAAAGGTTTTTGAATTTTACATCATGATAAATGAGAACTATATGTGATTACTAATTACTGTTGACTAATTTCCTGTCTGGACGTTTCCCTCCTCATTGTTAAAAGTCATTATATGTCTGGGTGCCAGTCAGTGGAAGCACACAGACATGTTGGCCAGCTGTCATATTCATTCAGCACCAGCCCATCAAGTAGAGAATTCAGCACCACGGACAGTGACCTGTGTTACAATGACATCAGGTCATTGGCTCTAAATATTTTTCTAGAAATAACTAAATGGCTCTATTGTAGAAATTTCCAGCCAGAGTCTTGTGGTGCGTTCGTTTTTCTCTCGGAACTTGGAAATTCCAAATTGGGTGACATCACATCCAACAATCTCCCGTTCAAGCTAGCACAACTCGGAACAAACATGGCTGCCTCCATGAATACGCTGCTGTGTTGTTGCTTTATATTTTAGCAGTTATGGAGTAAGATTATTATTTCAGACAAATAAACAAGAAACAGGAACTAGTCAAACCACATTAAAAGCTTTATAAAGTATTTTAGTACATTCATAGCGATATTCTTTTTTCGAGAGGCAAACAAACTACAAACAAACCAAAAACACTAACAAGTCTGGTAAAAATCTGATATTGCATGTTAGGATACTGTTTACGGTCACAATATGGTATTCTCTAAATCGAACACGTGCAATTACATTAATAATTACTAATAATTATAAATAATAATAATAATAAATGGGCGGTATGGTCGTGCACTGGTTAGCACTGTTGCCTCACACCTCTGGGACCCAGGTTCAAATCTCCGCCTGGGTCACATGTGTGTGGAGTTTGCATGTTCTCCCCATGTCGTCGTGGGGTTTCCTCCGGGTACTCCGGTTCCCCCCCACAGTCCAAAAACATGCTGAGGCTAATTGGACTTGCTAAATTGCCCGTAGGAATGCATGTGAGAGTGCATGGTGTGTGTGAGTGTGCCCTGCGATGGGCTGGCCCCCCATCCTGGGTTGTTCCCAGCCTCGTGCCCATTGCTTCCGGGATAGGCTCCGGACCCCCCGTGACCCAGTAGGATAAGCAGTTTGGAAAATGGATGGATGGGATAATAATAAATTTAACAAAATAAACATTTTTAAGGATTTGTAAAATAGAATTAATGTTGAGTGTGTAAGCCGCCATGTTGAAATTACGTCACAGGGGCAACTCGGACAAGAAGATTCTGTCAGACATTAACGTCATAAAAGAGGCGTTTCTAATGGGAAGTGATGTTTTTCGTGACGTTTTTGTCCGAGTTGGAGTGAAATAATCAAACGCAGCATGTGTTCCTATTTGAAGAGAATATTCTATTTTTATTCTAAGGAACTACAGAAAATCAGCTCTGCATGTGATCTCCCCTTTACTGCTCGAGCAGGGCACACGCACATCAACAAGTGTCAAGGCAGCAAGTGCATGCAAACAACTTCTCAGGACGGTTACAGTATAGGACCTTCAGAAAGAGCCAGACTGCGGCGTCATTCAGAGATTCCATTGTCTAAGGCTTGCACTAAAACATTACAGCATATTTAAACAAAGTAGCATGGCACCTGTGTCAGAATCCCTCCCTGCCTTGTTCTGTTCTCTCTTTGTTGTCCCCATTTAGCCAGCACATGTCACTGGCCATCCTGACTCCTCTTTTGATTGTGGGTTTTAAGGATATCAGTGGGTCTGTGTTTTCATAATTGTCCCCCAGGCCACCATGCTGCTCAGCCCTTGATTCCAACTACAGTTGCAATCAGGTGGTTCTCAATCTACTAGGACTGTATAACAGGATTGGCCACCTGTTCTACCTTTACTCGTTCAGCCGCATTCATGAGTCTGGCCTATAGGTTATTCAAATTTTGTCCTGCCAAATTTACCGGACAGGAGGTGGACACTGCAAATGAATGTGTGAATACTCCAATACCTACATCTTTACAAGTTACCTGAAGTGGTTTGGTAAATGATTGTGAGGTTGGAAGTCCTTCTTGATGTCTGTTTGCAGCTCATCCACCAGCAACTGCACGAGTTGTCGCTCCCAGAGGGAATCCCACTCTCGGTCCGCTGGAGGGTCCATCTCACTGTAGCTGGAGTATGTTTCCATCAGTCACTTGGCGTGGGGCTCACAGAATTTACCAGGCTCCTGTTTAATCTGACGCACCTTAGTCCAGTCCATGCATCTGGGGAACTTCTCTGAAAATCTCTGGCAGATTCTTTGCAGCTATACTTGATATTGGGTACTTGCCGCAACTAAGTAATGGGTTGTTGAATCAAAGTCCCGTTCCATGTCAAAAATAACCCCATTTTAGGGTTTTGTTAAACAACTGGTCTAATTTGGATGCAGAGGTTCTGCACGGAAGGCCCAGTCTCTGAAGGGCTGTGGCATAGCGAGGCCTGTTCTGCCTGGAATCCGGCAGGTCACTGGCAACATCCCCCAACTCCTTCATCTATAAGGTCGGGAAACCAGAACGTTTACTCCCCCTTATGGATAAGGACATACCAACGTTGGGGCAACTCCTGCTGCCTGAGTCTTCAACCAAGTCCAAAACAAAAGTATACAATGTTAGGAAGGGTAATTCAATGGTATGAGACTGAAACTAGAAACTGTAAATCGGATGGAGTTAAATAGCAATACTGTGGAAGAGGCATGGGAATTTTTTAAAAGCACATTGTTGCAAGTGCAAAAGAACTTCATACCCGTTTCCAGAAAAACTAAATCTAGGAAACTGCAACCAAGCTGGTGTCATGACCTGCTTGTACGATCCTCGTGTGTGCCACGCCCCCTCATTAACCATGTGTGCTGCCCCGATTGTAACCAGCTGTTTTCTGTCAGTTTGAGTAGTCCTGTGTATTTAGTCCACATTCAAGTCTGTTTCCCCAGTCCTGTCATTGAAATCTCTCGCTGTTGGTACCTGTTTTCATCAATAAACCCTCATTCCCGACTCTCCGTTTCCCGGATCCTTGATTCCTCGCTTCCTGCCTGTTCGTCCAGCACGCGATGTCACAGGTGGTTTACTACGAAAATTAAGAATAAAGTCAGGAGCAAAAGGGCTTTCTTCCACAAATGGAAATTAACTAATGATTTCAAAATAAAGCAGGAGTATCTAAGTCTACAGGTTTAGTTAATAACAGTTATAAGGATGACGTTAAAAGTTTCTTCCAATATTTTAACTCCGAAAGAGCTCTAAAAGCTGAAAATCACTCATTTGCAGGATAGTAAGGGCCTTATAATTGAAAATGAAATTGATATAAATGAGTTTAATGATTATTTTACAATGGCTGTTCACAGTAGAATAGCTTACCACCATTTAGTACAAATACAACGATGTCTATGACCAATATATGTATAACTGAGGCTGATGTGGTACAAAGCCTAGCTAAGCTCAAAATAAATAAATCGCAAGGCCCTGATGGCATCTTATCTATAGTTTTAAAAGAGATGAGGGGTATTATTAGCCAACCTTTAACTTTACTATTCCAGAAATCATTATCTGCTGGTGTGGTATCTTCTGATTGATGTTAGATCATGTCTCATGTCCAGAGAGGCTACAACAGGATCTGGATTTAATTAGCGACTGGGCTCATACGTGGCAGATGAAATTTAACATAGATAAATATAAGGTAATCCATGCAGGGAGCAGAAATATAGTAAATATAGTAAAGTACAGATATTTTATGGGTTCCACTGAAATAAAGGTAGCTGATTACGAGAAAGATCTCGGTGTGTATGTTGATACTTCCATGTCCCACTCTTGCCAGTGTGGGGAAGCATTAAAAAAAGGCAAAAGGATGTTGGATTAAACTCCACACACCTAGAGATGTAAGTCAAGAGAAGTGATGCTACGATTATATAATTCCTTGGTAAGATCCCACCTAGAATACTGTGTGCAGGTTTGGTCACCATACCTTCAGAAGGACATTGCTGCCTTGGAAAAGGTGCAACGTAGGATGACTAGAATGATTCCTGCACTTAGAGGAATGTCTTATGAGGAGAGGTTCGCTGAGCTGAATCTGTTTAGCCTCAAGCAAAGGAGACTATGGGGGGACATGATCCAGGTATATAAGATTCTAACAGGTCGGGATGCTGTTCAGCCAAATGACCATTTCAATATTAATTTAAAATACTAGAACTCGTGGCCATAGTGGAAATTAGCTGGAGAACATTTAAAAATGAATCTGAGGAAGCACTTCAATTCAATTCAATTTTATTTATATAGCGCTTTTAACGACATGCATTGTCACAAAGCACTTTACATTTAACCGGCCAGAACCCCACCAAGCAAGCCTGAGGCGACAGTGGCAAGGAAACTCCCTCTAGCAGGAAGAAACCTTGAGTGGAACCTAGACTCAGAAGGGGACCCCATCCTCCTCTGGGCGACCAAGGAGCATGAAACTGCATTTACATTGACATTCATTAGAGTTCATATAGTTATAAAGTCCCAGTTGGTTTCATGTAGTTATATCCAGGAGTCCAGGTGCGGGTTCACACGGTGTAGTCGGCTCGGTATCAGCTCGAAAAAGAGAAGATGGAGAAGAGTTATTGCCCTACACCTAACCGGCAGGACTAAAGCAACTATGACAGCCTGCCTAAAAGAGTGACCTGGAAGGAAGCACAGGCATGAGGGTTTACAGAGGTTTTGGCGTCAAGCCACCTCCCATCCACAGCTTAAGTGATCGGCGAGAGTGGCAGGACGACAGCACCAATCCCCCCTTTCCCCTTCAATCTCAAATAACTATGAACCTCCAGATTTCCCATTCACCTTAGAAAAGAAGATTTAACTATCCAAAAGACTGGCGAAAGAGGTACATCTTAAGCCTTGACTTAAAAGCAGAGATTGTGTCTGAGTTCCGAACACTAATAGGAAGTTTATTCCATAGCTGTGGTGCTTTATGAGCAAATGCTCTTCCCCCAAAGGTAATGTTCTTTATTCTGGGTACGGATAGAATACCTCCATCTCGTCATCTAAGTGTATGATTCGGAACGCAAATGAGGTCACTCACATACTGCGGTGCAAGACCATTTACAGCTTTATAGGTTAAGAGCAGTGTTTTGTAGTCAACACGAAATCTAACTGGCAGCCAGTGCAGTGAAGATAAAATTGGGGTAATATGATTATATGTTTTAGTTTAACTATTGCTAGTAGCGGTTCAATCAATGCTGGGAGCATCGCTGAATAATTTTGATGGAACAGGTTCTAGCATACAAGTAGATGAATTTGAAGATAAAATTAAGTACATCAGTTCTGACTGGTTAACCAATATTCAATATTCAAAATGTTCTGTTTAATTGAGCATATTTTTGGTCAAAAAGTTTCATAAAGTCGTCACTGGAAAATAACCAGTGGTCTGGTTATTAGTCAGCTTGGACACCATAGTAAATAGGAATCTAGGATTATTTTTGTTTATTTCAATTAGTTCTGATAGATACTAGATGATTTGGCGGCACTAAGAGCCTTTTTGTAGCTACCCATAGCCTCTTTCCATGCTAGTTCGAACACCACTAGTTTAGTATGATGCCACTTACATTCTGTAAGGACATAAAACTTATAGGTCCTGCAGGCCCCAACTCTGATCAGCCTGCATCAGTCTATTTCAGAGCTCCGCTGGCCCAGGCAAGACTGGACTCAACTCGTCAAACCACCCCTTTTAAGGAAGGCAAAGGCCTGCCGGCTCCTGAGAGACTGGATAGGAATAACTGGAGCAGCACAGAAAAAGCAAGACCTTTCACCCCCGGAGTGACCAGAGTTCCACAATCAATCCACAGCAACAACAGCTGTCAGCCTCCAGACACAGACACCTTTTCCACTATAAACAGGATAACTCAGCACACATAGATGTTAGGGACAAATACACGCATGTTTGGTCTCGTTTGAATAGGCATGAGACGAGGAGTATTATACTCTCAGATTTAAGGCAGTATAGCTTTTCCTAAGAGAAATACAGAAACTTCGGCTCAACCCACCAAACTGAGAGAGATTCTCTCATGGTAGAACAAGGGAATTACAACCACCCCCTAAAGTGATCTGATTGGCTGGGGACTTGAGAACCAAGGTCAGCAATGCCCCTAAAATTAACCATTGACCGAAATTAGTCAGTCTTCAGAAACATGCCATCACCTGGTCTGGATACTTAAGGAAGGGCTTCAGAAGTAGTCGGGGAGTCACTCTGTAATCAGAGCTCCCGCAGAGAACTGGGTGAAAGTCTATCTGTAGTCAGATACTTTCCACAGAACTTTGTTCACTCTCAGCTGAGGAATGTGAATACATGATATGAAGACAACTGGATCACAACTGGATCACGGGGGAATCATAAGCAGGGAAGAACACACAGGCAAACAGCAGCAGCAACATTAAAGGCAGGACTGAGAAGCACATTTATACAAGGCTAAGCAGGGAGCAAACTAGAGGCACCTGAAATGAGTAACACAAGGGCAGGAAGGAGAGGTAAAACAAACGCGGAACAGGCATGGCACGTTATACCACACTAGGGAGGAAACGGGAGGTTCAGGAGGGCAGGGTGTGGCAGGGATCCGTTTCAAAATTTAATTTTGGCTTGTACAAACCTTGGTAAAAGCTGCAAAAGATCGATCAACCACTTTCTGAGCTATTGTCTTAACAAACAAAGCATCTGTTGGGGTGGCGGTGTCTGGGGAATACCATGTGTAATACACCTTGTGAAGATTTATATGTAAAACAAAATATTTTTTGATTCTATCACACATATAGAAATTATCCATCCATCCATTTTCCAAACCGCTTATCCTATTGGGTCGCGGGGGGTCCGGAGCCTATCCCAGAATCAATGGGCACGAGGCAGGGAACAACCCAGGATGGGGGGCCAGCCCATCGCAGGGCACACTCACACACCATCCACTCACACACACACACCTACGGGCAATTCAGCAACTCCAATTAGCCCCAGCATGTTTTTGGACTGTGGGGGGAAACCGGAGTACCCAGAGGAAACCCCACAACGACATGGGGAGAACATGCAAACTCCACACACATGTGACCCAGGCGGAGACACGAACCCGGGTCCCAGAGGTGTGAGGCGACAGTGCTAACCACTGCACCACCATGCCGCCCCTTATAGAAATTATTCTAGGTTTAAATAGTAATTTAGCTGAGTAACTAGGCTGAAATTCTAGATAGTTGCAATTTTAAGAATTATTACTATTATTCACAGCTTTTAAGCATGCAGTTGGATGACGGATGGATGGATATTCAGCCACCAGAAATGCCAATTGTTGTTAAGAGGATCAAAGTCTGCAAAGTAGTATGCAGGGTTTAAGGCCAGAACACAGCATACTCTCCGACAGAAAGCATAAAGTTCACTGGGGGAATTTCTGTGGCCACTGCCTGAACAGCATGTGTGGAGAATGTTTATGAGGGTCGAGCCATGCAGAGCTGCTGGCCCTGGCATGTAATGATGAATCACAAATCAGTTAAAAATCGGTGCAAATGCATGAAGATTTAAACCGGCTGATGTGGAAAATGAATCACTATTGTAGGAGTACTTCACAGTACTTTAACAGAAAAACTGGTGTAATATTACATTTGATTTCACAATGTGAGTTTGACGTCAGATGTCACTGCGTATCACGTCGACATCGTACGTCAGTTTTTGGTTTTGAGCGAACGCGAGATGATGAATGAATTTGAAACTGAGGACGGCACAGTGGTTAGTGCTGGCTTCGGTCCAGGGCCCTTTCTGTGTGGAGTTCGCATGCTCTCCCCGTTTTCGCCGGGGACTCCAGGTTCCTCCCACGGTCCAAAAGCATGCAGGATAGGTTGACTGGTGAGTCTAAATTGGCCCTGTAGTTGTGTGAGTGTGTGCGACCTGCGGTGTGTAGGTGACTGCCTGGGCTTGGTTCCTGTCTGCGCCCCTTGTTCCCGGGATAGGCTCCGGTCTCCCCCGCGATCTCAGTTGGGATTAAGTGGTTTCAGAAAATGGATGGATGGACGCACCGCCCGATCTTCAATTGGCGGTGTGGCAGCATATTAGCTTTCCGGTAATCACAAACGAGGAGGAAACAGCGAGAAAAGCACAGACAAGACATAAACTGCATGCAAACATTGTAATAGACTGATAACATACACAAACAGGTCCACTGGCACCACCGTGAGCTGAGTGAAGATTATTAAAAGGGCAAAGCACGCTAAAAAGCTGCACATGCAAACCTTAGCTTATTTATTTGATTTATTTTTTTTTATTTACTTATTTTGATTTGGGATTTTTTTCAACAGTATTTTATTCAAATTCAGTTGCACTGTTCACAACAGTGTCAACAGTTCAGAAAGATAAATATAAGAATATTTTTGAATATATTTGTCTGCAGCTCATTCTGCAAAAAATGAGAAAATTGTATCGTGAACTCAGAATCGTGAATCGTATCAAATGGTGAGTTGAATGTATCGTTACATCCCTAGTTCTTACAGTAGTACTATGGTATGGTGGAGCCACATGACAGGAAGGCAGTACATTGCGAAGTCTGTTAAGAACATCATTCGCACTGAACTGCCCTCCATTGACCAGCTGTACTTTAACTGCCACAGTAACAAGGTTCAGTCTATAATCCAGGACTCTGACCACCATCCACAAACACTGACTAGCAGATTCATGAACAGCTTCATTCGCCAAACAATTCAAACCTGCAGCTTTTGCATCCCCTGTAACAGTCATTTCCACGGCAGCTGCACTGTACAGCTGTTACTGCACTTTATCCACCACTGACCACGTATCATCCAGTTTTGTCCTGCTTTGTATCGCACTGTTTCTGCACCATGTTGTCTTGTACTCCCTTGTGTTGTTATGCACCATCTGTGTTGTTCTGAGCAGTGCCATGATGCAATATTACAAAAAGATCTTGAGGAAATGCAGAGTTCTGGAGGAGATTCTCACAGATCATGGCATGTGTTTATACTGAAGAAACTGTACAAATTGCTAGACATAAAACACAGGACTGGCAACTGTGGTACGTTTTAACACCTTGATAAAAAACTTAAAATCCATAGTAAGTAGGACAACCTCATAGAACCTTTACTAGTCATTGTTCAGAAGATTAACACGGATTAAAAACCATTACTATGAAAGCACGCTAATCAGTTAAGTTGATTATGTGGAGAGAGAGAAAAAAAACTGTCTTTGAAAAAGATCAACCATAGAACGAAGCTGCAGCATTGACACCCCCTAGTGGTGATTTGAAGATAGTTCTGTCTGTAGCAGCTAAGCAGTAGATTTGGCGTCAGGTGCCATGACAAACTCAGTGCTGCTCGGTTTGAACGGCAGAAGCACAAAAATAAAGGGGGCATCTACTGCACGCCCCCCACCCTTGAAAATGGTACAAATTATCATGCAACAGTTTTCTTAAGTAAGTCTTTTTGGGCGTCTGCAGAAACCTCCACGATGCGATTGCCCTGATTAAGAAGTGCGCAGCGGATACAATTTGGGATGCATCGTTCATCCGATTTATTAATATATAATTATTAGTATGTCTATATTATTTTAGAAACGTTACTTGACGAATATTTTTCATTGAGATTGATTCCCCGTTTAAAATTTTGGTGACACTTCATATTTTTTAAGAGAGACAGACAATTTGACGCATGCAATTTGCAGAAATATGTTGTGCCGCTATAAAGTACACAGGCAGCATGACAAACATAAGTACTCACTGAAGCCACGACATACGCCCGGCTGGCCCCAGCGGTACCCCTAAGAAGAAGGCTTTTTTCACAACCCACGACCATCACGAGGGCAAAAAAAACTGAATAGCCTAGAATTTAGTTAATTACAAGGCACATATTTATTGGAGCAAGAGCTCTAACATAAAACTACCTTGTAATTATAAAGTATTATGGCTGTGAACAATGTACAAACAGGCACAGAAAGTAAAATACTCCAAAAATGCAAAGAACCTAAATATTTTTGTTTCCACCGATTCACTCTTGATGTGTTAGGAGTCACAGTTCAGTAGCCTATTCTTCAGTATCTGCATTTAAGACCACCAACTGCTCTTTCTCCTCCTTCGCTCGTCGGCTCAGAGTATTGGACTTGGTAAGTAATGTTGCCCTTTTGGTTCCAGCAGCACTCTCTGCTTCCTCTGCCATGTGCTCAGCATCCTTTTGTAAACTCTCACATACACTTTCCAGTGAGACTCTCTTCCTCTTGAGTTCCTCAAGTTTTCTTTTTTGCTTTTCGCTCATCTTTCACCTTTGGTCAGAGGCGCTTTGGTTGCTCCCCCACACACTCTGACATGGTCGCATATAAGCCTCTGTGCAACAACTGTTTCCTCTGATAAGTTGCAGGTCTCCACCTCTATTCGTTCCACTTCGGCTTGCCCATAGGACAGCAGCAGCAAGTTCTTGCAGAACATCCAGAGGTCAGGATAAGGCCCACTAACTTTTTGATGTAAAAAGACATCAACTTTGGATGGTGCTGAAGGAATGAAGGATATAAAATCCAAGCCTTTTGCCTCATTGTGCAGGTGATTATCAGACTGCTGGGATATTGCATCACCTGTAATTACATTAATTACAGTAGATTAGATGCAGATCAACAATGTCAATACACAGAATCACATGTAGAATAGGAAAGTGATTTATAACCCAATTTTCCTATGATACCATAAATGTGCAATCATTTTAATTTAATCTTGAGATATCTCTAGGCTCATCAAAGAAAATATAACTGGGCTGATGCTTCTTTTCAAACACCAAGAGTCGGTCTTCTAAATACTGCTAAAATCTACGTGTTAACACTATTCAGTTCAGGGACGGATTATGGGTTGTGTGGGCCCCTGGGTAAAACGTTCGCGAGGCCCCCCCCCACCACCACCACCTGCACCACCACCACAACCACCACAAGTCAAGGGCCCTTGGCAGCCAAACACCCTCCCTATAGGGTCAGGGGACCTTGTAGGCAGAGGATCAAAGAATGTAGGCCCTCTAAAATAGACAAACGAAAATACATTGCTGATAAGCGTTGCAAATTGTTTTGGGCTTGGGGCCCACGGGCCCCCTGCACCCCAAGGGCCCCTGGGCAGCGGCCCCGCTAACCCGGTTTGTAATCCGTCCCTGATTCAGTTAGATGTGAAAAAAGAAAAGCATAATTTAAAAATAATATTCTGAACTATCCTATTCTTATCCTATGATTTACCAGCAGATATCCTGCCTGCCAACCGATTCTCCTGCGCAAACTTCTGCATGAGATTTCTCCTTTTCTGCTGGCAGTTATCTGGCTGGTGTGCATTTTGTTTGGGTCCAAGCACGTCATCTCATGTACAATCGAGTACTTCAGAGGGCATTTATCCAAGGCCTTTTTGCACATTTTTGAGAGCACAATCTGGCAATTTTTTTTAATCTGAAGGACACCAAGGTCACTTCCACTGCCTTTGGCTCCTGACTGTCTCTGACAAAAAGATGGTTTGTCAAATTTCCAGAATCTTTCTGCACACTCAGCCCAAGGTTAACACTACCTCAGCTGTACATATCAAACCAGCTCAAACTCCATGTTATTCACATATTTTTTACTTCACAATTGTTTGATACATTTGTATGTAAAGATACCAGTGAATTCACAGAAGTCCCACCTTGATGACAGCCATTCCTATATCCACCTCCTTTGGACTGAGCCAGAGTTTTTGCCTGTACAACAGCTGTACATGTTGCTACACAACACTTAAACATTCTATTTCCTCAATGAACTATTTTTTTTGCAGCAAAAGCCATGAAGCAGCAATAAAATCTTTAAAATATGCTTACCAATAAATATGGTTCTCCCATTTAAACACATGTAAAGATAAACCATGGATATTTAAAAATCATGGGTTCGTTAATGAGTTTAAATGTTATTGAATGGCTTACCTTAAACTTCTCCAGTAAGTCTTCAGCGGTGGAGTGGCTCATGTACTGTGATCCCAGAACCAGGACTGCACTCGAGAGCCATTCTCATAATTCACCCAATACCTGACATGCACATCCAGTTGTTTTCTTTTGATGGTCCTGTTCATACTTACGTCAAACATGACAACGAAGCTCCCTTTTAATATATGGAGCGAGTCCAAATCGCGCAAGAAAAGCGGTTTTATCTTTACCACAAGTGACCCTGCGAGTCAGGGAACATCACCCTGGAGACGGTGTGAATGTCATCATTGGACGTATAGGAGTGATGTCGGCAAACCGTTTGCAAAGCCCATAGCACTTCTGCTTTCAGTGTGGGTTGAGGAGGATGTACTGAAGGCATTATTTGTCATGGGATCCGGAGACACTGCCAAAACGGGTGTAGGCCTATCTTTAGAGGTTGTACTTATCTCCACTGAATAAACATAAATCTGGGCTTATTCTATACTGAACAAAAATATAAACGCAACACTCTTGTTTCTGCTCCCATTTTTCATGAGATGGACTTAAAGACCTACAATTCATTCCAGATACACAATATTACCATTTCTCTCAAACATTTCTCACAAATCAGTCTAAATGTGTGATAGTGAGCACTTCTGCTTTGCTGAGATAATCCATCCCACCTCACAGGTGTGCCACATCAAGATGCTGATCTGACATCATGGGTAGTGCACAGGTGTACCTTATACTGCCCACAATAAAAGGCCACCCTGGAATGTGCAGTTTTTTGCTTTATTGGGGGTCTGGGGACTCAGAACCGGTCAGTATCTGGTGTGACCACCATTTGCCTCATGCAATGCAACACATCTTCTTCGCATAGAGTTTATCAGATTGTCAATTGTGGCCTGTGGAATGTTGGTCCACTCCTCTTCATTGGCTGTGCGAAGTTGTTGGATATTAGTGGGAACTGGTACACGCTGTCGTATACGCCGGTCAAGCACATCCCAAACAAGAGCAGCTGACCTGAGAAATAAGAAATAAGCTAAGCTGGAAACCTGGACCCTCCGACCAAGAATGCGTGAAGTACCCTCAGAAGGTCTACTAGAAGATGTACGTAGAAGACTACTACAGATCAGCTGATCTACACCACAGCAACAGTGATCCTTGAGCTGGAGCCGGACCGTCTTTGAAGACTCCGTAAATCTCCGTATAATAATATATATCTACGGGAACGAGAAAGGAGAAAGCAGAGAACAAGAACAAGATTTGTAAATGTAAGATTTGAAGGACCCCCGGCATGAAAAATAGAATAGTTCTCGTCATTAGTGAACATGTGTCTCGTCATTGTGTATCATGGACAGTAAGAGGGGGATCAATAGAGTGTTGTTATTATAACGTCTAAAAAGTCTGTCGATAAATCAATAAGAAAATAAATGAAGTCGTTTTCGCGAACACGCGAACAGGGGCCGGACCGACTGTAGGGGGCGTGGCCAGAGACAGCCATAGCTGTCAAGTCTCCCGTTTTGGCCGGGAAACTACCGTATTTTACTTCTCTTTCCCGCCGTCCTCCCGTATTAGTATTTTCCCGTAAATCTCCCTTATATTATATAGTTGCTGGATAGTGTAGTGGTAAGATCGCCGCCTTTCACACGGGAGACCGGGGTTCGAATCCCGGTTGTGGCCAAAAATATATTTTATATATTTTATATATTTATATTTATATTTATATTATATTTTATATAATTTATATTATTTTATATTTCCTGTCTTAAAATGTAAGGGATACTGGAGCCTCCCGTTTTGGCCGGGAAACTACCGTATTTTACTTCTCTTTCCCGCCGTCCTCCCGTATTAGTATTTTCCCGTAAATCTCCCTTATATTATATAGTTGCTGGATAGTGTAGTGGTAAGATCGCCGCCTTTCACACGGGAGACCGGGGTTCGAATCCCGGTTGTGGCCAAAAATATATTTTATATATTTTATATATTTATATTTATATTTATATTATATTTTATATAATTTATATTATTTTATATTTCCTGTCTTAAAATGTAAGGGATACTGGAGCCTCCCGTTTTGGCCGGGAAACTACCGTATTTTACTTCTCTTTCCCGCCGTCCTCCCGTATTATTTTCCCGTAAATCTCCCTTATAATATATATATATATATATTATATTATATAGTTGCTGGATAGTGTAGTGGTAAGATCGCCGCCTTTCACACGGGAGACCGGGGTTCGAATCCCGGTTGTGGCCAGAAACAACTGCTATCACAACTAGAGATTGATGAGGTACAACACGATTGCTACGACAAGGGGGAGCCAGGACGACAGGTCAGGGGGGAGATATCATCATCCCCACATTCCGAGATTGGGTACCAAGCCCCATATATATTAGTAGGCTGAATACAAGAGAGACTAGTAGGCTGAATACAAGAGCAGCTGACCTGAGAAATAAGAAATAAGCTAAGCTGGACCAAGAATGCGTGAAGTACCCTCAGAAGGTCTACTAGAAGATGTACGTAGAAGACTACTACAGATCAGCTGATCTACACCACAGCAACAGTGATCCTGGAGCCGGACCGTCTTTGAAGACTCCGTAAATCTCCGTATAATAATATATATCTACGGGAACGAGAAAGATAATAATAATAATAATAATAATAATAAAATAATTTAATAATAAGAGAAAAATAAGAGAATAGTTCTCGTCATTAGTTCTCGATAGAATAGTTCTGTATCATGGACAGTAATCAATAGAGTGTTGTTATTATAACGTCTAAAAAGTCTGTCGATAAATCAATAAGAAAATAAATGAAGTCGTTTTCGCGAACACGCGAACAGGGGCCGGACCGACTGTAGGGGGCGTGGCCAGAGACAGCCATAGCTGTCAAGTCTCCCGTTTTGGCCGGGAAACTACCGTATTTTACTTCTCTTTCCCGCCGTCCTCCCGTATTAGTATTTTCCCGTAAATCTCCCTTATATTATATAGTTGCTGGATAGTGTAGTGGTAAGATCGCCGCCTTTCACACGGGAGACCGGGGTTCGAATCCCGGTTGTGGCCAAAAATATATTTTATATATTTTATATATTTATATTTATATTTATATTATATTTTATATAATTTATATTATTTTATATTTCCTGTCTTAAAATGTAAGGGATACTGGAGCCTCCCGTTTTGGCCGGGAAACTACCGTATTTTACTTCTCTTTCCCGCCGTCCTCCCGTATTAGTATTTTCCCGTAAATCTCCCTTATATTATATAGTTGCTGGATAGTGTAGTGGTAAGATCGCCGCCTTTCACACGGGAGACCGGGGTTCGAATCCCGGTTGTGGCCAAAAATATATTTTATATATTTTATATATTTATATTTATATTTAAAAGCCTGAGGCGACAGTGGCAAGGAAACTCCCTCTAGCAGGAAGAAACCTTGAGTGGAACCTAGACTCAGAAGGGGACCCCATCCTCCTCTGGGCGACCAAGGAGCATGAAACTGCATTTACATTGACATTCATTAGAGTTCATATAGTTATAAAGTCCCAGTTGGTTTCATGTAGTTATATCCAGGAGTCCAGGTGCGGGTTCACACGGTGTAGTCGGCTCGGTATCAGCTCGAAAAAGAGAAGATGGAGAAGAGTTATTGCCCTACACCTAACCGGCAGGACTAAAGCAACTATGACAGCCTGCCTAAAAGAGTGACCTGGAAGGAAGCACAGGCATGAGGGTTTACAGAGGTTTTGGCGTCAAGCCACCTCCCATCCACAGCTTAAGTGATCGGCGAGAGTGGCAGGACGACAGCACCAATCCCCCCTTTCCCCTTCAATCTCAAATAACTATGAACCTCCAGATTTCCCATTCACCTTAGAAAAGAAGATTTAACTATCCAAAAGACTGGCGAAAGAGGTACATCTTAAGCCTTGACTTAAAAGCAGAGATTGTGTCTGAGTTCCGAACACTAATAGGAAGTTTATTCCATAGCTGTGGTGCTTTATGAGCAAATGCTCTTCCCCCAAAGGTAATGTTCTTTATTCTGGGTACGGATAGAATACCTCCATCTCGTCATCTAAGTGTATGATTCGGAACGCAAATGAGGTCACTCACATACTGCGGTGCAAGACCATTTACAGCTTTATAGGTTAAGAGCAGTGTTTTGTAGTCAACACGAAATCTAACTGGCAGCCAGTGCAGTGAAGATAAAATTGGGGTAATATGATTATATGTTTTAGTTTAACTATTGCTAGTAGCGGTTCAATCAATGCTGGGAGCATCGCTGAATAATTTTGATGGAACAGGTTCTAGCATACAAGTAGATGAATTTGAAGATAAAATTAAGTACATCAGTTCTGACTGGTTAACCAATATTCAATATTCAAAATGTTCTGTTTAATTGAGCATATTTTTGGTCAAAAAGTTTCATAAAGTCGTCACTGGAAAATAACCAGTGGTCTGGTTATTAGTCAGCTTGGACACCATAGTAAATAGGAATCTAGGATTATTTTTGTTTATTTCAATTAGTTCTGATAGATACTAGATGATTTGGCGGCACTAAGAGCCTTTTTGTAGCTACCCATAGCCTCTTTCCATGCTAGTTCGAACACCACTAGTTTAGTATGATGCCACTTACATTCTGTAAGGACATAAAACTTATAGGTCCTGCAGGCCCCAACTCTGATCAGCCTGCATCAGTCTATTTCAGAGCTCCGCTGGCCCAGGCAAGACTGGACTCAACTCGTCAAACCACCCCTTTTAAGGAAGGCAAAGGCCTGCCGGCTCCTGAGAGACTGGATAGGAATAACTGGAGCAGCACAGAAAAAGCAAGACCTTTCACCCCCGGAGTGACCAGAGTTCCACAATCAATCCACAGCAACAACAGCTGTCAGCCTCCAGACACAGACACCTTTTCCACTATAAACAGGATAACTCAGCACACATAGATGTTAGGGACAAATACACGCATGTTTGGTCTCGTTTGAATAGGCATGAGACGAGGAGTATTATACTCTCAGATTTAAGGCAGTATAGCTTTTCCTAAGAGAAATACAGAAACTTCGGCTCAACCCACCAAACTGAGAGAGATTCTCTCATGGTAGAACAAGGGAATTACAACCACCCCCTAAAGTGATCTGATTGGCTGGGGACTTGAGAACCAAGGTCAGCAATGCCCCTAAAATTAACCATTGACCGAAATTAGTCAGTCTTCAGAAACATGCCATCACCTGGTCTGGATACTTAAGGAAGGGCTTCAGAAGTAGTCGGGGAGTCACTCTGTAATCAGAGCTCCCGCAGAGAACTGGGTGAAAGTCTATCTGTAGTCAGATACTTTCCACAGAACTTTGTTCACTCTCAGCTGAGGAATGTGAATACATGATATGAAGACAACTGGATCACAACTGGATCACGGGGGAATCATAAGCAGGGAAGAACACACAGGCAAACAGCAGCAGCAACATTAAAGGCAGGACTGAGAAGCACATTTATACAAGGCTAAGCAGGGAGCAAACTAGAGGCACCTGAAATGAGTAACACAAGGGCAGGAAGGAGAGGTAAAACAAACGCGGAACAGGCATGGCACGTTATACCACACTAGGGAGGAAACGGGAGGTTCAGGAGGGCAGGGTGTGGCAGGGATCCGTTTCAAAATTTAATTTTGGCTTGTACAAACCTTGGTAAAAGCTGCAAAAGATCGATCAACCACTTTCTGAGCTATTGTCTTAACAAACAAAGCATCTGTTGGGGTGGCGGTGTCTGGGGAATACCATGTGTAATACACCTTGTGAAGATTTATATGTAAAACAAAATATTTTTTGATTCTATCACACATATAGAAATTATCCATCCATCCATTTTCCAAACCGCTTATCCTATTGGGTCGCGGGGGGTCCGGAGCCTATCCCAGAATCAATGGGCACGAGGCAGGGAACAACCCAGGATGGGGGGCCAGCCCATCGCAGGGCACACTCACACACCATCCACTCACACACACACACCTACGGGCAATTCAGCAACTCCAATTAGCCCCAGCATGTTTTTGGACTGTGGGGGGAAACCGGAGTACCCAGAGGAAACCCCACAACGACATGGGGAGAACATGCAAACTCCACACACATGTGACCCAGGCGGAGACAAGAACCCGGGTCCCAGAGGTGTGAGGCGACAGTGCTAACCACTGCACCACCATGCCGCCCCTTATAGAAATTATTCTAGGTTTAAATAGTAATTTAGCTGAGTAACTAGGCTGAAATTCTAGATAGTTGCAATTTTAAGAATTATTACTATTATTCACAGCTTTTAAGCATGCAGTTGGATGACGGATGGATGGATATTCAGCCACCAGAAATGCCAATTGTTGTTAAGAGGATCAAAGTCTGCAAAGTAGTATGCAGGGTTTAAGGCCAGAACACAGCATACTCTCCGACAGAAAGCATAAAGTTCACTGGGGGAATTTCTGTGGCCACTGCCTGAACAGCATGTGTGGAGAATGTTTATGAGGGTCGAGCCATGCAGAGCTGCTGGCCCTGGCATGTAATGATGAATCACAAATCAGTTAAAAATCGGTGCAAATGCATGAAGATTTAAACCGGCTGATGTGGAAAATGAATCACTATTGTAGGAGTACTTCACAGTACTTTAACAGAAAAACTGGTGTAATATTACATTTGATTTCACAATGTGAGTTTGACGTCAGATGTCACTGCGTATCACGTCGACATCGTACGTCAGTTTTTGGTTTTGAGCGAACGCGAGATGATGAATGAATTTGAAACTGAGGACGGCACAGTGGTTAGTGCTGGCTTCGGTCCAGGGCCCTTTCTGTGTGGAGTTCGCATGCTCTCCCCGTTTTCGCCGGGGACTCCAGGTTCCTCCCACGGTCCAAAAGCATGCAGGATAGGTTGACTGGTGAGTCTAAATTGGCCCTGTAGTTGTGTGAGTGTGTGCGACCTGCGGTGTGTAGGTGACTGCCTGGGCTTGGTTCCTGTCTGCGCCCCTTGTTCCCGGGATAGGCTCCGGTCTCCCCCGCGATCTCAGTTGGGATTAAGTGGTTTCAGAAAATGGATGGATGGACGCACCGCCCGATCTTCAATTGGCGGTGTGGCAGCATATTAGCTTTCCGGTAATCACAAACGAGGAGGAAACAGCGAGAAAAGCACAGACAAGACATAAACTGCATGCAAACATTGTAATAGACTGATAACATACACAAACAGGTCCACTGGCACCACCGTGAGCTGAGTGAAGATTATTAAAAGGGCAAAGCACGCTAAAAAGCTGCACATGCAAACCTTAGCTTATTTATTTGATTTATTTTTTTTTATTTACTTATTTTGATTTGGGATTTTTTTCAACAGTATTTTATTCAAATTCAGTTGCACTGTTCACAACAGTGTCAACAGTTCAGAAAGATAAATATAAGAATATTTTTGAATATATTTGTCTGCAGCTCATTCTGCAAAAAATGAGAAAATTGTATCGTGAACTCAGAATCGTGAATCGTATCAAATGGTGAGTTGAATGTATCGTTACATCCCTAGTTCTTACAGTAGTACTATGGTATGGTGGAGCCACATGACAGGAAGGCAGTACATTGCGAAGTCTGTTAAGAACATCATTCGCACTGAACTGCCCTCCATTGACCAGCTGTACTTTAACTGCCACAGTAACAAGGTTCAGTCTATAATCCAGGACTCTGACCACCATCCACAAACACTGACTAGCAGATTCATGAACAGCTTCATTCGCCAAACAATTCAAACCTGCAGCTTTTGCATCCCCTGTAACAGTCATTTCCACGGCAGCTGCACTGTACAGCTGTTACTGCACTTTATCCACCACTGACCACGTATCATCCAGTTTTGTCCTGCTTTGTATCGCACTGTTTCTGCACCATGTTGTCTTGTACTCCCTTGTGTTGTTATGCACCATCTGTGTTGTTCTGAGCAGTGCCATGATGCAATATTACAAAAAGATCTTGAGGAAATGCAGAGTTCTGGAGGAGATTCTCACAGATCATGGCATGTGTTTATACTGAAGAAACTGTACAAATTGCTAGACATAAAACACAGGACTGGCAACTGTGGTACGTTTTAACACCTTGATAAAAAACTTAAAATCCATAGTAAGTAGGACAACCTCATAGAACCTTTACTAGTCATTGTTCAGAAGATTAACACGGATTAAAAACCATTACTATGAAAGCACGCTAATCAGTTAAGTTGATTATGTGGAGAGAGAGAAAAAAAACTGTCTTTGAAAAAGATCAACCATAGAACGAAGCTGCAGCATTGACACCCCCTAGTGGTGATTTGAAGATAGTTCTGTCTGTAGCAGCTAAGCAGTAGATTTGGCGTCAGGTGCCATGACAAACTCAGTGCTGCTCGGTTTGAACGGCAGAAGCACAAAAATAAAGGGGGCATCTACTGCACGCCCCCCACCCTTGAAAATGGTACAAATTATCATGCAACAGTTTTCTTAAGTAAGTCTTTTTGGGCGTCTGCAGAAACCTCCACGATGCGATTGCCCTGATTAAGAAGTGCGCAGCGGATACAATTTGGGATGCATCGTTCATCCGATTTATTAATATATAATTATTAGTATGTCTATATTATTTTAGAAACGTTACTTGACGAATATTTTTCATTGAGATTGATTCCCCGTTTAAAATTTTGGTGACACTTCATATTTTTTAAGAGAGACAGACAATTTGACGCATGCAATTTGCAGAAATATGTTGTGCCGCTATAAAGTACACAGGCAGCATGACAAACATAAGTACTCACTGAAGCCACGACATACGCCCGGCTGGCCCCAGCGGTACCCCTAAGAAGAAGGCTTTTTTCACAACCCACGACCATCACGAGGGCAAAAAAAACTGAATAGCCTAGAATTTAGTTAATTACAAGGCACATATTTATTGGAGCAAGAGCTCTAACATAAAACTACCTTGTAATTATAAAGTATTATGGCTGTGAACAATGTACAAACAGGCACAGAAAGTAAAATACTCCAAAAATGCAAAGAACCTAAATATTTTTGTTTCCACCGATTCACTCTTGATGTGTTAGGAGTCACAGTTCAGTAGCCTATTCTTCAGTATCTGCATTTAAGACCACCAACTGCTCTTTCTCCTCCTTCGCTCGTCGGCTCAGAGTATTGGACTTGGTAAGTAATGTTGCCCTTTTGGTTCCAGCAGCACTCTCTGCTTCCTCTGCCATGTGCTCAGCATCCTTTTGTAAACTCTCACATACACTTTCCAGTGAGACTCTCTTCCTCTTGAGTTCCTCAAGTTTTCTTTTTTGCTTTTCGCTCATCTTTCACCTTTGGTCAGAGGCGCTTTGGTTGCTCCCCCACACACTCTGACATGGTCGCATATAAGCCTCTGTGCAACAACTGTTTCCTCTGATAAGTTGCAGGTCTCCACCTCTATTCGTTCCACTTCGGCTTGCCCATAGGACAGCAGCAGCAAGTTCTTGCAGAACATCCAGAGGTCAGGATAAGGCCCACTAACTTTTTGATGTAAAAAGACATCAACTTTGGATGGTGCTGAAGGAATGAAGGATATAAAATCCAAGCCTTTTGCCTCATTGTGCAGGTGATTATCAGACTGCTGGGATATTGCATCACCTGTAATTACATTAATTACAGTAGATTAGATGCAGATCAACAATGTCAATACACAGAATCACATGTAGAATAGGAAAGTGATTTATAACCCAATTTTCCTATGATACCATAAATGTGCAATCATTTTAATTTAATCTTGAGATATCTCTAGGCTCATCAAAGAAAATATAACTGGGCTGATGCTTCTTTTCAAACACCAAGAGTCGGTCTTCTAAATACTGCTAAAATCTACGTGTTAACACTATTCAGTTCAGGGACGGATTATGGGTTGTGTGGGCCCCTGGGTAAAACGTTCGCGAGGCCCCCCCCCACCACCACCACCTGCACCACCACCACAACCACCACAAGTCAAGGGCCCTTGGCAGCCAAACACCCTCCCTATAGGGTCAGGGGACCTTGTAGGCAGAGGATCAAAGAATGTAGGCCCTCTAAAATAGACAAACGAAAATACATTGCTGATAAGCGTTGCAAATTGTTTTGGGCTTGGGGCCCACGGGCCCCCTGCACCCCAAGGGCCCCTGGGCAGCGGCCCCGCTAACCCGGTTTGTAATCCGTCCCTGATTCAGTTAGATGTGAAAAAAGAAAAGCATAATTTAAAAATAATATTCTGAACTATCCTATTCTTATCCTATGATTTACCAGCAGATATCCTGCCTGCCAACCGATTCTCCTGCGCAAACTTCTGCATGAGATTTCTCCTTTTCTGCTGGCAGTTATCTGGCTGGTGTGCATTTTGTTTGGGTCCAAGCACGTCATCTCATGTACAATCGAGTACTTCAGAGGGCATTTATCCAAGGCCTTTTTGCACATTTTTGAGAGCACAATCTGGCAATTTTTTTTAATCTGAAGGACACCAAGGTCACTTCCACTGCCTTTGGCTCCTGACTGTCTCTGACAAAAAGATGGTTTGTCAAATTTCCAGAATCTTTCTGCACACTCAGCCCAAGGTTAACACTACCTCAGCTGTACATATCAAACCAGCTCAAACTCCATGTTATTCACATATTTTTTACTTCACAATTGTTTGATACATTTGTATGTAAAGATACCAGTGAATTCACAGAAGTCCCACCTTGATGACAGCCATTCCTATATCCACCTCCTTTGGACTGAGCCAGAGTTTTTGCCTGTACAACAGCTGTACATGTTGCTACACAACACTTAAACATTCTATTTCCTCAATGAACTATTTTTTTTGCAGCAAAAGCCATGAAGCAGCAATAAAATCTTTAAAATATGCTTACCAATAAATATGGTTCTCCCATTTAAACACATGTAAAGATAAACCATGGATATTTAAAAATCATGGGTTCGTTAATGAGTTTAAATGTTATTGAATGGCTTACCTTAAACTTCTCCAGTAAGTCTTCAGCGGTGGAGTGGCTCATGTACTGTGATCCCAGAACCAGGACTGCACTCGAGAGCCATTCTCATAATTCACCCAATACCTGACATGCACATCCAGTTGTTTTCTTTTGATGGTCCTGTTCATACTTACGTCAAACATGACAACGAAGCTCCCTTTTAATATATGGAGCGAGTCCAAATCGCGCAAGAAAAGCGGTTTTATCTTTACCACAAGTGACCCTGCGAGTCAGGGAACATCACCCTGGAGACGGTGTGAATGTCATCATTGGACGTATAGGAGTGATGTCGGCAAACCGTTTGCAAAGCCCATAGCACTTCTGCTTTCAGTGTGGGTTGAGGAGGATGTACTGAAGGCATTATTTGTCATGGGATCCGGAGACACTGCCAAAACGGGTGTAGGCCTATCTTTAGAGGTTGTACTTATCTCCACTGAATAAACATAAATCTGGGCTTATTCTATACTGAACAAAAATATAAACGCAACACTCTTGTTTCTGCTCCCATTTTTCATGAGATGGACTTAAAGACCTACAATTCATTCCAGATACACAATATTACCATTTCTCTCAAACATTTCTCACAAATCAGTCTAAATGTGTGATAGTGAGCACTTCTGCTTTGCTGAGATAATCCATCCCACCTCACAGGTGTGCCACATCAAGATGCTGATCTGACATCATGGGTAGTGCACAGGTGTACCTTATACTGCCCACAATAAAAGGCCACCCTGGAATGTGCAGTTTTTTGCTTTATTGGGGGTCTGGGGACTCAGAACCGGTCAGTATCTGGTGTGACCACCATTTGCCTCATGCAATGCAACACATCTTCTTCGCATAGAGTTTATCAGATTGTCAATTGTGGCCTGTGGAATGTTGGTCCACTCCTCTTCAATGGCTGTGCGAAGTTGTTGGATATTAGTGGGAACTGGTACACGCTGTCGTATACGCCGGTCAAGCACATCCCAAACAAGAGCAGCTGACCTGAGAAATAAGAAATAAGCTAAGCTGGAAACCTGGACCCTCCGACCAAGAATGCGTGAAGTACCCTCAGAAGGTCTACTAGAAGATGTACGTAGAAGACTACTACAGATCAGCTGATCTACACCACAGCAACAGTGATCCTTGAGCTGGAGCCGGACCGTCTTTGAAGACTCCGTAAATCTCCGTATAATAATATATATCTACGGGAACGAGAAAGGAGAAAGCAGAGAACAAGAACAAGATTTGTAAATGTAAGATTTGAAGGACCCCCGGCATGAAAAATAGAATAGTTCTCGTCATTAGTGAACATGTGTCTCGTCATTGTGTATCATGGACAGTAAGAGGGGGATCAATAGAGTGTTGTTATTATAACGTCTAAAAAGTCTGTCGATAAATCAATAAGAAAATAAATGAAGTCGTTTTCGCGAACACGCGAACAGGGGCCGGACCGACTGTAGGGGGCGTGGCCAGAGACAGCCATAGCTGTCAAGTCTCCCGTTTTGGCCGGGAAACTACCGTATTTTACTTCTCTTTCCCGCCGTCCTCCCGTATTAGTATTTTCCCGTAAATCTCCCTTATATTATATAGTTGCTGGATAGTGTAGTGGTAAGATCGCCGCCTTTCACACGGGAGACCGGGGTTCGAATCCCGGTTGTGGCCAAAAATATATTTTATATATTTTATATATTTATATTTATATTTATATTATATTTTATATAATTTATATTATTTTATATTTCCTGTCTTAAAATGTAAGGGATACTGGAGCCTCCCGTTTTGGCCGGGAAACTACCGTATTTTACTTCTCTTTCCCGCCGTCCTCCCGTATTAGTATTTTCCCGTAAATCTCCCTTATATTATATAGTTGCTGGATAGTGTAGTGGTAAGATCGCCGCCTTTCACACGGGAGACCGGGGTTCGAATCCCGGTTGTGGCCAAAAATATATTTTATATATTTTATATATTTATATTTATATTTAAAAGCCTGAGGCGACAGTGGCAAGGAAACTCCCTCTAGCAGGAAGAAACCTTGAGTGGAACCTAGACTCAGAAGGGGACCCCATCCTCCTCTGGGCGACCAAGGAGCATGAAACTGCATTTACATTGACATTCATTAGAGTTCATATAGTTATAAAGTCCCAGTTGGTTTCATGTAGTTATATCCAGGAGTCCAGGTGCGGGTTCACACGGTGTAGTCGGCTCGGTATCAGCTCGAAAAAGAGAAGATGGAGAAGAGTTATTGCCCTACACCTAACCGGCAGGACTAAAGCAACTATGACAGCCTGCCTAAAAGAGTGACCTGGAAGGAAGCACAGGCATGAGGGTTTACAGAGGTTTTGGCGTCAAGCCACCTCCCATCCACAGCTTAAGTGATCGGCGAGAGTGGCAGGACGACAGCACCAATCCCCCCTTTCCCCTTCAATCTCAAATAACTATGAACCTCCAGATTTCCCATTCACCTTAGAAAAGAAGATTTAACTATCCAAAAGACTGGCGAAAGAGGTACATCTTAAGCCTTGACTTAAAAGCAGAGATTGTGTCTGAGTTCCGAACACTAATAGGAAGTTTATTCCATAGCTGTGGTGCTTTATGAGCAAATGCTCTTCCCCCAAAGGTAATGTTCTTTATTCTGGGTACGGATAGAATACCTCCATCTCGTCATCTAAGTGTATGATTCGGAACGCAAATGAGGTCACTCACATACTGCGGTGCAAGACCATTTACAGCTTTATAGGTTAAGAGCAGTGTTTTGTAGTCAACACGAAATCTAACTGGCAGCCAGTGCAGTGAAGATAAAATTGGGGTAATATGATTATATGTTTTAGTTTAACTATTGCTAGTAGCGGTTCAATCAATGCTGGGAGCATCGCTGAATAATTTTGATGGAACAGGTTCTAGCATACAAGTAGATGAATTTGAAGATAAAATTAAGTACATCAGTTCTGACTGGTTAACCAATATTCAATATTCAAAATGTTCTGTTTAATTGAGCATATTTTTGGTCAAAAAGTTTCATAAAGTCGTCACTGGAAAATAACCAGTGGTCTGGTTATTAGTCAGCTTGGACACCATAGTAAATAGGAATCTAGGATTATTTTTGTTTATTTCAATTAGTTCTGATAGATACTAGATGATTTGGCGGCACTAAGAGCCTTTTTGTAGCTACCCATAGCCTCTTTCCATGCTAGTTCGAACACCACTAGTTTAGTATGATGCCACTTACATTCTGTAAGGACATAAAACTTATAGGTCCTGCAGGCCCCAACTCTGATCAGCCTGCATCAGTCTATTTCAGAGCTCCGCTGGCCCAGGCAAGACTGGACTCAACTCGTCAAACCACCCCTTTTAAGGAAGGCAAAGGCCTGCCGGCTCCTGAGAGACTGGATAGGAATAACTGGAGCAGCACAGAAAAAGCAAGACCTTTCACCCCCGGAGTGACCAGAGTTCCACAATCAATCCACAGCAACAACAGCTGTCAGCCTCCAGACACAGACACCTTTTCCACTATAAACAGGATAACTCAGCACACATAGATGTTAGGGACAAATACACGCATGTTTGGTCTCGTTTGAATAGGCATGAGACGAGGAGTATTATACTCTCAGATTTAAGGCAGTATAGCTTTTCCTAAGAGAAATACAGAAACTTCGGCTCAACCCACCAAACTGAGAGAGATTCTCTCATGGTAGAACAAGGGAATTACAACCACCCCCTAAAGTGATCTGATTGGCTGGGGACTTGAGAACCAAGGTCAGCAATGCCCCTAAAATTAACCATTGACCGAAATTAGTCAGTCTTCAGAAACATGCCATCACCTGGTCTGGATACTTAAGGAAGGGCTTCAGAAGTAGTCGGGGAGTCACTCTGTAATCAGAGCTCCCGCAGAGAACTGGGTGAAAGTCTATCTGTAGTCAGATACTTTCCACAGAACTTTGTTCACTCTCAGCTGAGGAATGTGAATACATGATATGAAGACAACTGGATCACAACTGGATCACGGGGGAATCATAAGCAGGGAAGAACACACAGGCAAACAGCAGCAGCAACATTAAAGGCAGGACTGAGAAGCACATTTATACAAGGCTAAGCAGGGAGCAAACTAGAGGCACCTGAAATGAGTAACACAAGGGCAGGAAGGAGAGGTAAAACAAACGCGGAACAGGCATGGCACGTTATACCACACTAGGGAGGAAACGGGAGGTTCAGGAGGGCAGGGTGTGGCAGGGATCCGTTTCAAAATTTAATTTTGGCTTGTACAAACCTTGGTAAAAGCTGCAAAAGATCGATCAACCACTTTCTGAGCTATTGTCTTAACAAACAAAGCATCTGTTGGGGTGGCGGTGTCTGGGGAATACCATGTGTAATACACCTTGTGAAGATTTATATGTAAAACAAAATATTTTTTGATTCTATCACACATATAGAAATTATCCATCCATCCATTTTCCAAACCGCTTATCCTATTGGGTCGCGGGGGGTCCGGAGCCTATCCCAGAATCAATGGGCACGAGGCAGGGAACAACCCAGGATGGGGGGCCAGCCCATCGCAGGGCACACTCACACACCATCCACTCACACACACACACCTACGGGCAATTCAGCAACTCCAATTAGCCCCAGCATGTTTTTGGACTGTGGGGGGAAACCGGAGTACCCAGAGGAAACCCCACAACGACATGGGGAGAACATGCAAACTCCACACACATGTGACCCAGGCGGAGACACGAACCCGGGTCCCAGAGGTGTGAGGCGACAGTGCTAACCACTGCACCACCATGCCGCCCCTTATAGAAATTATTCTAGGTTTAAATAGTAATTTAGCTGAGTAACTAGGCTGAAATTCTAGATAGTTGCAATTTTAAGAATTATTACTATTATTCACAGCTTTTAAGCATGCAGTTGGATGACGGATGGATGGATATTCAGCCACCAGAAATGCCAATTGTTGTTAAGAGGATCAAAGTCTGCAAAGTAGTATGCAGGGTTTAAGGCCAGAACACAGCATACTCTCCGACAGAAAGCATAAAGTTCACTGGGGGAATTTCTGTGGCCACTGCCTGAACAGCATGTGTGGAGAATGTTTATGAGGGTCGAGCCATGCAGAGCTGCTGGCCCTGGCATGTAATGATGAATCACAAATCAGTTAAAAATCGGTGCAAATGCATGAAGATTTAAACCGGCTGATGTGGAAAATGAATCACTATTGTAGGAGTACTTCACAGTACTTTAACAGAAAAACTGGTGTAATATTACATTTGATTTCACAATGTGAGTTTGACGTCAGATGTCACTGCGTATCACGTCGACATCGTACGTCAGTTTTTGGTTTTGAGCGAACGCGAGATGATGAATGAATTTGAAACTGAGGACGGCACAGTGGTTAGTGCTGGCTTCGGTCCAGGGCCCTTTCTGTGTGGAGTTCGCATGCTCTCCCCGTTTTCGCCGGGGACTCCAGGTTCCTCCCACGGTCCAAAAGCATGCAGGATAGGTTGACTGGTGAGTCTAAATTGGCCCTGTAGTTGTGTGAGTGTGTGCGACCTGCGGTGTGTAGGTGACTGCCTGGGCTTGGTTCCTGTCTGCGCCCCTTGTTCCCGGGATAGGCTCCGGTCTCCCCCGCGATCTCAGTTGGGATTAAGTGGTTTCAGAAAATGGATGGATGGACGCACCGCCCGATCTTCAATTGGCGGTGTGGCAGCATATTAGCTTTCCGGTAATCACAAACGAGGAGGAAACAGCGAGAAAAGCACAGACAAGACATAAACTGCATGCAAACATTGTAATAGACTGATAACATACACAAACAGGTCCACTGGCACCACCGTGAGCTGAGTGAAGATTATTAAAAGGGCAAAGCACGCTAAAAAGCTGCACATGCAAACCTTAGCTTATTTATTTGATTTATTTTTTTTTATTTACTTATTTTGATTTGGGATTTTTTTCAACAGTATTTTATTCAAATTCAGTTGCACTGTTCACAACAGTGTCAACAGTTCAGAAAGATAAATATAAGAATATTTTTGAATATATTTGTCTGCAGCTCATTCTGCAAAAAATGAGAAAATTGTATCGTGAACTCAGAATCGTGAATCGTATCAAATGGTGAGTTGAATGTATCGTTACATCCCTAGTTCTTACAGTAGTACTATGGTATGGTGGAGCCACATGACAGGAAGGCAGTACATTGCGAAGTCTGTTAAGAACATCATTCGCACTGAACTGCCCTCCATTGACCAGCTGTACTTTAACTGCCACAGTAACAAGGTTCAGTCTATAATCCAGGACTCTGACCACCATCCACAAACACTGACTAGCAGATTCATGAACAGCTTCATTCGCCAAACAATTCAAACCTGCAGCTTTTGCATCCCCTGTAACAGTCATTTCCACGGCAGCTGCACTGTACAGCTGTTACTGCACTTTATCCACCACTGACCACGTATCATCCAGTTTTGTCCTGCTTTGTATCGCACTGTTTCTGCACCATGTTGTCTTGTACTCCCTTGTGTTGTTATGCACCATCTGTGTTGTTCTGAGCAGTGCCATGATGCAATATTACAAAAAGATCTTGAGGAAATGCAGAGTTCTGGAGGAGATTCTCACAGATCATGGCATGTGTTTATACTGAAGAAACTGTACAAATTGCTAGACATAAAACACAGGACTGGCAACTGTGGTACGTTTTAACACCTTGATAAAAAACTTAAAATCCATAGTAAGTAGGACAACCTCATAGAACCTTTACTAGTCATTGTTCAGAAGATTAACACGGATTAAAAACCATTACTATGAAAGCACGCTAATCAGTTAAGTTGATTATGTGGAGAGAGAGAAAAAAAACTGTCTTTGAAAAAGATCAACCATAGAACGAAGCTGCAGCATTGACACCCCCTAGTGGTGATTTGAAGATAGTTCTGTCTGTAGCAGCTAAGCAGTAGATTTGGCGTCAGGTGCCATGACAAACTCAGTGCTGCTCGGTTTGAACGGCAGAAGCACAAAAATAAAGGGGGCATCTACTGCACGCCCCCCACCCTTGAAAATGGTACAAATTATCATGCAACAGTTTTCTTAAGTAAGTCTTTTTGGGCGTCTGCAGAAACCTCCACGATGCGATTGCCCTGATTAAGAAGTGCGCAGCGGATACAATTTGGGATGCATCGTTCATCCGATTTATTAATATATAATTATTAGTATGTCTATATTATTTTAGAAACGTTACTTGACGAATATTTTTCATTGAGATTGATTCCCCGTTTAAAATTTTGGTGACACTTCATATTTTTTAAGAGAGACAGACAATTTGACGCATGCAATTTGCAGAAATATGTTGTGCCGCTATAAAGTACACAGGCAGCATGACAAACATAAGTACTCACTGAAGCCACGACATACGCCCGGCTGGCCCCAGCGGTACCCCTAAGAAGAAGGCTTTTTTCACAACCCACGACCATCACGAGGGCAAAAAAAACTGAATAGCCTAGAATTTAGTTAATTACAAGGCACATATTTATTGGAGCAAGAGCTCTAACATAAAACTACCTTGTAATTATAAAGTATTATGGCTGTGAACAATGTACAAACAGGCACAGAAAGTAAAATACTCCAAAAATGCAAAGAACCTAAATATTTTTGTTTCCACCGATTCACTCTTGATGTGTTAGGAGTCACAGTTCAGTAGCCTATTCTTCAGTATCTGCATTTAAGACCACCAACTGCTCTTTCTCCTCCTTCGCTCGTCGGCTCAGAGTATTGGACTTGGTAAGTAATGTTGCCCTTTTGGTTCCAGCAGCACTCTCTGCTTCCTCTGCCATGTGCTCAGCATCCTTTTGTAAACTCTCACATACACTTTCCAGTGAGACTCTCTTCCTCTTGAGTTCCTCAAGTTTTCTTTTTTGCTTTTCGCTCATCTTTCACCTTTGGTCAGAGGCGCTTTGGTTGCTCCCCCACACACTCTGACATGGTCGCATATAAGCCTCTGTGCAACAACTGTTTCCTCTGATAAGTTGCAGGTCTCCACCTCTATTCGTTCCACTTCGGCTTGCCCATAGGACAGCAGCAGCAAGTTCTTGCAGAACATCCAGAGGTCAGGATAAGGCCCACTAACTTTTTGATGTAAAAAGACATCAACTTTGGATGGTGCTGAAGGAATGAAGGATATAAAATCCAAGCCTTTTGCCTCATTGTGCAGGTGATTATCAGACTGCTGGGATATTGCATCACCTGTAATTACATTAATTACAGTAGATTAGATGCAGATCAACAATGTCAATACACAGAATCACATGTAGAATAGGAAAGTGATTTATAACCCAATTTTCCTATGATACCATAAATGTGCAATCATTTTAATTTAATCTTGAGATATCTCTAGGCTCATCAAAGAAAATATAACTGGGCTGATGCTTCTTTTCAAACACCAAGAGTCGGTCTTCTAAATACTGCTAAAATCTACGTGTTAACACTATTCAGTTCAGGGACGGATTATGGGTTGTGTGGGCCCCTGGGTAAAACGTTCGCGAGGCCCCCCCCCACCACCACCACCTGCACCACCACCACAACCACCACAAGTCAAGGGCCCTTGGCAGCCAAACACCCTCCCTATAGGGTCAGGGGACCTTGTAGGCAGAGGATCAAAGAATGTAGGCCCTCTAAAATAGACAAACGAAAATACATTGCTGATAAGCGTTGCAAATTCGAATCCCGGTTGTGGCCAAAAATATATTTTATATATTTTATATATTTATATTTATATTTATATTATATTTTATATAATTTATATTATTTTATATTTCCTGTCTTAAAATGTAAGGGATACTGGAGCCTCCCGTTTTGGCCGGGAAACTACCGTATTTTACTTCTCTTTCCCGCCGTCCTCCCGTATTAGTATTTTCCCGTAAATCTCCCTTATATTATATAGTTGCTGGATAGTGTAGTGGTAAGATCGCCGCCTTTCACACGGGAGACCGGGGTTCGAATCCCGGTTGTGGCCAAAAATATATTTTATATATTTTATATATTTATATTTATATTTATATTATATTTTATATAATTTATATTATTTTATATTTCCTGTCTTAAAATGTAAGGGATACTGGAGCCTCCCGTTTTGGCCGGGAAACTACCGTATTTTACTTCTCTTTCCCGCCGTCCTCCCGTATTAGTATTTTCCCGTAAATCTCCCTTATATTATATAGTTGCTGGATAGTGTAGTGGTAAGATCGCCGCCTTTCACACGGGAGACCGGGGTTCGAATCCCGGTTGTGGCCAAAAATATATTTTATATATTTTATATATTTATATTTATATTTATATTATATTTTATATAATTTATATTATTTTATATTTCCTGTCTTAAAATGTAAGGGATACTGGAGCCTCCCGTTTTGGCCGGGAAACTACCGTATTTTACTTCTCTTTCCCGCCGTCCTCCCGTATTAGTATTTTCCCGTAAATCTCCCTTATATTATATAGTTGCTGGATAGTGTAGTGGTAAGATCGCCGCCTTTCACACGGGAGACCGGGGTTCGAATCCCGGTTGTGGCCAAAAATATATTTTATATATTTTATATATTTATATTTATATTTAAAAGCCTGAGGCGACAGTGGCAAGGAAACTCCCTCTAGCAGGAAGAAACCTTGAGTGGAACCTAGACTCAGAAGGGGACCCCATCCTCCTCTGGGCGACCAAGGAGCATGAAACTGCATTTACATTGACATTCATTAGAGTTCATATAGTTATAAAGTCCCAGTTGGTTTCATGTAGTTATATCCAGGAGTCCAGGTGCGGGTTCACACGGTGTAGTCGGCTCGGTATCAGCTCGAAAAAGAGAAGATGGAGAAGAGTTATTGCCCTACACCTAACCGGCAGGACTAAAGCAACTATGACAGCCTGCCTAAAAGAGTGACCTGGAAGGAAGCACAGGCATGAGGGTTTACAGAGGTTTTGGCGTCAAGCCACCTCCCATCCACAGCTTAAGTGATCGGCGAGAGTGGCAGGACGACAGCACCAATCCCCCCTTTCCCCTTCAATCTCAAATAACTATGAACCTCCAGATTTCCCATTCACCTTAGAAAAGAAGATTTAACTATCCAAAAGACTGGCGAAAGAGGTACATCTTAAGCCTTGACTTAAAAGCAGAGATTGTGTCTGAGTTCCGAACACTAATAGGAAGTTTATTCCATAGCTGTGGTGCTTTATGAGCAAATGCTCTTCCCCCAAAGGTAATGTTCTTTATTCTGGGTACGGATAGAATACCTCCATCTCGTCATCTAAGTGTATGATTCGGAACGCAAATGAGGTCACTCACATACTGCGGTGCAAGACCATTTACAGCTTTATAGGTTAAGAGCAGTGTTTTGTAGTCAACACGAAATCTAACTGGCAGCCAGTGCAGTGAAGATAAAATTGGGGTAATATGATTATATGTTTTAGTTTAACTATTGCTAGTAGCGGTTCAATCAATGCTGGGAGCATCGCTGAATAATTTTGATGGAACAGGTTCTAGCATACAAGTAGATGAATTTGAAGATAAAATTAAGTACATCAGTTCTGACTGGTTAACCAATATTCAATATTCAAAATGTTCTGTTTAATTGAGCATATTTTTGGTCAAAAAGTTTCATAAAGTCGTCACTGGAAAATAACCAGTGGTCTGGTTATTAGTCAGCTTGGACACCATAGTAAATAGGAATCTAGGATTATTTTTGTTTATTTCAATTAGTTCTGATAGATACTAGATGATTGGCGGCACTAAGAGCCTTTTTGTAGCTACCCATAGCCTCTTTCCATGCTAGTTCGAACACCACTAGTTTAGTATGATGCCACTTACATTCTGTAAGGACATAAAACTTATAGGTCCTGCAGGCCCCAACTCTGATCAGCCTGCATCAGTCTATTTCAGAGCTCCGCTGGCCCAGGCAAGACTGGACTCAACTCGTCAAACCACCCCTTTTAAGGAAGGCAAAGGCCTGCCGGCTCCTGAGAGACTGGATAGGAATAACTGGAGCAGCACAGAAAAAGCAAGACCTTTCACCCCCGGAGTGACCAGAGTTCCACAATCAATCCACAGCAACAACAGCTGTCAGCCTCCAGACACAGACACCTTTTCCACTATAAACAGGATAACTCAGCACACATAGATGTTAGGGACAAATACACGCATGTTTGGTCTCGTTTGAATAGGCATGAGACGAGGAGTATTATACTCTCAGATTTAAGGCAGTATAGCTTTTCCTAAGAGAAATACAGAAACTTCGGCTCAACCCACCAAACTGAGAGAGATTCTCTCATGGTAGAACAAGGGAATTACAACCACCCCCTAAAGTGATCTGATTGGCTGGGGACTTGAGAACCAAGGTCAGCAATGCCCCTAAAATTAACCATTGACCGAAATTAGTCAGTCTTCAGAAACATGCCATCACCTGGTCTGGATACTTAAGGAAGGGCTTCAGAAGTAGTCGGGGAGTCACTCTGTAATCAGAGCTCCCGCAGAGAACTGGGTGAAAGTCTATCTGTAGTCAGATACTTTCCACAGAACTTTGTTCACTCTCAGCTGAGGAATGTGAATACATGATATGAAGACAACTGGATCACAACTGGATCACGGGGGAATCATAAGCAGGGAAGAACACACAGGCAAACAGCAGCAGCAACATTAAAGGCAGGACTGAGAAGCACATTTATACAAGGCTAAGCAGGGAGCAAACTAGAGGCACCTGAAATGAGTAACACAAGGGCAGGAAGGAGAGGTAAAACAAACGCGGAACAGGCATGGCACGTTATACCACACTAGGGAGGAAACGGGAGGTTCAGGAGGGCAGGGTGTGTGGCAGGGATCCGTTTCAAAATTTAATTTTGGCTTGTACAAACCTTGGTAAAAGCTGCAAAAGATCGATCAACCACTTTCTGAGCTATTGTCTTAACAAACAAAGCATCTGTTGGGGGTGGCGGTGTCTGGGGAATACCATGTGTAATACACCTTGTGAAGATTTATATGTAAAACCAAAATATTTTTTGATTCTATCACACATATAGAAATTATCCATCCATCCATTTTCCAAACCGCTTATCCTATTGGGTCGCGGGGGGTCCGGAGCCTATCCCAGAATCAATGGGCACGAGGCAGGGAACAACCCAGGATGGGGGGCCAGCCCATCGCAGGGCACACTCACACACCATCCACTCACACACACACACCTACGGGCAATTCAGCAACTCCAATTAGCCCCAGCATGTTTTTGGACTGTGGGGGGGAAACCGGAGTACCCAGAGGAAACCCCACAACGACATGGGGAGAACATGCAAACTCCACACACATGTGACCCAGGCGGAGACACGAACCCGGGTCCCAGAGGTGTGAGGCGACAGTGCTAACCACTGCACCACCATGCCGCCCCTTATAGAAATTATTCTAGGTTTAAATAGTAATTTAGCTGACTAGGCTGAAATTCTAGATAGTTGCAATTTTAAGAATTATTACTATTATTCACAGCTTTTAAGCATGCAGTTGGATGACGGATGGATGGATATTCAGCCACCAGAAATGCCAATTGTTGTTAAGAGGATCAAAGTCTGCAAAGTAGTATGCAGGGTTTAAGGCCAGAACACAGCATACTCTCCGACAGAAAGCATAAAGTTCACTGGGGGAATTTCTGTGGCCACTGCCTGAACAGCATGTGTGGAGAATGTTTATGAGGGTCGAGCCATGCAGAGCTGCTGGCCCTGGCATGTAATGATGAATCACAAATCAGTTAAAAATCGGTGCAAATGCATGAAGATTTAAACCGGCTGATGTGGAAAATGAATCACTATTGTAGGAGTACTTCACAGTACTTTAACAGAAAAACTGGTGTAATATTACATTTGATTTCACAATGTGAGTTTGACGTCAGATGTCACTGCGTATCACGTCGACATCGTACGTCAGTTTTTGGTTTTGAGCGAACGCGAGATGATGAATGAATTTGAAACTGAGGACGGCACAGTGGTTAGTGCTGGCTTCGGTCCAGGGCCCTTTCTGTGTGGAGTTCGCATGCTCTCCCCGTTTTCGCCGGGGACTCCAGGTTCCTCCCACGGTCCAAAAGCATGCAGGATAGGTTGACTGGTGAGTCTAAATTGGCCCTGTAGTTGTGTGAGTGTGTGCGACCTGCGGTGTGTAGGTGACTGCCTGGGCTTGGTTCCTGTCTGCGCCCCTTGTTCCCGGGATAGGCTCCGGTCTCCCCCGCGATCTCAGTTGGGATTAAGTGGTTTCAGAAAATGGATGGATGGACGCACCGCCCGATCTTCAATTGGCGGTGTGGCAGCATATTAGCTTTCCGGTAATCACAAACGAGGAGGAAACAGCGAGAAAAGCACAGACAAGACATAAACTGCATGCAAACTTGTAATAGACTGATAACATACACAAACAGGTCCACTGGCACCACCGTGAGCTGAGTGAAGATTATTAAAAGGGCAAAGCACGCTAAAAAGCTGCACATGCAAACCTTAGCTTATTTATTTGATTTATTTTTTTTTATTTACTTATTTTGATTTGGGATTTTTTTCAACAGTATTTTATTCAAATTCAGTTGCACTGTTCACAACAGTGTCAACAGTTCAGAAAGATAAATATAAGAATATTTTTGAATATATTTGTCTGCAGCTCATTCTGCAAAAAATGAGAAAATTGTATCGTGAACTCAGAATCGTGAATCGTATCAAATGGTGAGTTGAATGTATCGTTACATCCCTAGTTCTTACAGTAGTACTATGGTATGGTGGAGCCACATGACAGGAAGGCAGTACATTGCGAAGTCTGTTAAGAACATCATTCGCACTGAACTGCCCTCCATTGACCAGCTGTACTTTAACTGCCACAGTAACAAGGTTCAGTCTATAATCCAGGACTCTGACCACCATCCACAAACACTGACTAGCAGATTCATGAACAGCTTCATTCGCCAAACAATTCAAACCTGCAGCTTTTGCATCCCCTGTAACAGTCATTTCCACGGCAGCTGCACTGTACAGCTGTTACTGCACTTTATCCACCACTGACCACGTATCATCCAGTTTTGTCCTGCTTTGTATCGCACTGTTTCTGCACCATGTTGTCTTGTACTCCCTTGTGTTGTTATGCACCATCTGTGTTGTTCTGAGCAGTGCCATGATGCAATATTACAAAAAGATCTTGAGGAAATGCAGAGTTCTGGAGGAGATTCTCACAGATCATGGCATGTGTTTATACTGAAGAAACTGTACAAATTGCTAGACATAAAACACAGGACTGGCAACTGTGGTACGTTTTAACACCTTGATAAAAAACTTAAAATCCATAGTAAGTAGGACAACCTCATAGAACCTTTACTAGTCATTGTTCAGAAGATTAACACGGATTAAAAACCATTACTATGAAAGCACGCTAATCAGTTAAGTTGATTATGTGGAGAGAGAGAAAAAAAACTGTCTTTGAAAAAGATCAACCATAGAACGAAGCTGCAGCATTGACACCCCCTAGTGGTGATTTGAAGATAGTTCTGTCTGTAGCAGCTAAGCAGTAGATTTGGCGTCAGGT
>NW_026043256.1:0-46874 GCF_023856365.1 Brienomyrus brachyistius | reverse complement strand
CCTAGACTCAGAAGGGGACCCCATCCTCCTCTGGGCGACCAAGGAGCATGAAACTGCATTTACATTGACATTCATTAGAGTTCATATAGTTATAAAGTCCCAGTTGGTTTCATGTAGTTATATCCAGGAGTCCAGGTGCGGGTTCACACGGTGTAGTCGGCTCGGTATCAGCTCGAAAAAGAGAAGATGGAGAAGAGTTATTGCCCTACACCTAACCGGCAGGACTAAAGCAACTATGACAGCCTGCCTAAAAGAGTGACCTGGAAGGAAGCACAGGCATGAGGGTTTACAGAGGTTTTGGCGTCAAGCCACCTCCCATCCACAGCTTAAGTGATCGGCGAGAGTGGCAGGACGACAGCACCAATCCCCCCTTTCCCCTTCAATCTCAAATAACTATGAACCTCCAGATTTCCCATTCACCTTAGAAAAGAAGATTTAACTATCCAAAAGACTGGCGAAAGAGGTACATCTTAAGCCTTGACTTAAAAGCAGAGATTGTGTCTGAGTTCCGAACACTAATAGGAAGTTTATTCCATAGCTGTGGTGCTTTATGAGCAAATGCTCTTCCCCCAAAGGTAATGTTCTTTATTCTGGGTACGGATAGAATACCTCCATCTCGTCATCTAAGTGTATGATTCGGAACGCAAATGAGGTCACTCACATACTGCGGTGCAAGACCATTTACAGCTTTATAGGTTAAGAGCAGTGTTTTGTAGTCAACACGAAATCTAACTGGCAGCCAGTGCAGTGAAGATAAAATTGGGGTAATATGATTATATGTTTTAGTTTAACTATTGCTAGTAGCGGTTCAATCAATGCTGGGAGCATCGCTGAATAATTTTGATGGAACAGGGTCTAGCATACAAGTAGATGAATTTGAAGATAAAATTAAGTACATCAGTTCTGACTGGTTAACCAATATTCAATATTCAAAATGTTCTGTTTAATTGAGCATATTTTTGGTCAAAAAGTTTCATAAAGTCGTCACTGGAAAATAACCAGTGGTCTGGTTATTAGTCAGCTTGGACACCATAGTAAATAGGAATCTAGGATTATTTTTGTTTATTTCAATTAGTTCTGATAGATACTAGATGATTTGGCGGCACTAAGAGCCTTTTTGTAGCTACCCATAGCCTCTTTCCATGCTAGTTCGAACACCACTAGTTTAGTATGATGCCACTTACATTCTGTAAGGACATAAAACTTATAGGTCCTGCAGGCCCCAACTCTGATCAGCCTGCATCAGTCTATTTCAGAGCTCCGCTGGCCCAGGCAAGACTGGACTCAACTCGTCAAACCACCCCTTTTAAGGAAGGCAAAGGCCTGCCGGCTCCTGAGAGACTGGATAGGAATAACTGGAGCAGCACAGAAAAAGCAAGACCTTTCACCCCCGGAGTGACCAGAGTTCCACAATCAATCCACAGCAACAACAGCTGTCAGCCTCCAGACACAGACACCTTTTCCACTATAAACAGGATAACTCAGCACACATAGATGTTAGGGACAAATACACGCATGTTTGGTCTCGTTTGAATAGGCATGAGACGAGGAGTATTATACTCTCAGATTTAAGGCAGTATAGCTTTTCCTAAGAGAAATACAGAAACTTCGGCTCAACCCACCAAACTGAGAGAGATTCTCTCATGGTAGAACAAGGGAATTACAACCACCCCCTAAAGTGATCTGATTGGCTGGGGACTTGAGAACCAAGGTCAGCAATGCCCCTAAAATTAACCATTGACCGAAATTAGTCAGTCTTCAGAAACATGCCATCACCTGGTCTGGATACTTAAGGAAGGGCTTCAGAAGTAGTCGGGGAGTCACTCTGTAATCAGAGCTCCCGCAGAGAACTGGGTGAAAGTCTATCTGTAGTCAGATACTTTCCACAGAACTTTGTTCACTCTCAGCTGAGGAATGTGAATACATGATATGAAGACAACTGGATCACAACTGGATCACGGGGGAATCATAAGCAGGGAAGAACACACAGGCAAACAGCAGCAGCAACATTAAAGGCAGGACTGAGAAGCACATTTATACAAGGCTAAGCAGGGAGCAAACTAGAGGCACCTGAAATGAGTAACACAAGGGCAGGAAGGAGAGGTAAAACAAACGCGGAACAGGCATGGCACGTTATACCACACTAGGGAGGAAACGGGAGGTTCAGGAGGGCAGGGTGTGGCAGGGATCCGTTTCAAAATTTAATTTTGGCTTGTACAAACCTTGGTAAAAGCTGCAAAAGATCGATCAACCACTTTCTGAGCTATTGTCTTAACAAACAAAGCATCTGTTGGGGTGGCGGTGTCTGGGGAATACCATGTGTAATACACCTTGTGAAGATTTATATGTAAAACAAAATATTTTTTGATTCTATCACACATATAGAAATTATCCATCCATCCATTTTCCAAACCGCTTATCCTATTGGGTCGCGGGGGGTCCGGAGCCTATCCCAGAATCAATGGGCACGAGGCAGGGAACAACCCAGGATGGGGGGCCAGCCCATCGCAGGGCACACTCACACACCATCCACTCACACACACACACACCTACGGGCAATTCAGCAACTCCAATTAGCCCCAGCATGTTTTTGGACTGTGGGGGGAAACCGGAGTACCCAGAGGAAACCCCACAACGACATGGGGAGAACATGCAAACTCCACACACATGTGACCCAGGCGGAGACACGAACCCGGGTCCCAGAGGTGTGAGGCGACAGTGCTAACCACTGCACCACCATGCCGCCCCTTATAGAAATTATTCTAGGTTTAAATAGTAATTTAGCTGAGTAACTAGGCTGAAATTCTAGATAGTTGCAATTTTAAGAATTATTACTATTATTCACAGCTTTTAAGCATGCAGTTGGATGACGGATGGATGGATATTCAGCCACCAGAAATGCCAATTGTTGTTAAGAGGATCAAAGTCTGCAAAGTAGTATGCAGGGTTTAAGGCCAGAACACAGCATACTCTCCGACAGAAAGCATAAAGTTCACTGGGGGAATTTCTGTGGCCACTGCCTGAACAGCATGTGTGGAGAATGTTTATGAGGGTCGAGCCATGCAGAGCTGCTGGCCCTGGCATGTAATGATGAATCACAAATCAGTTAAAAATCGGTGCAAATGCATGAAGATTTAAACCGGCTGATGTGGAAAATGAATCACTATTGTAGGAGTACTTCACAGTACTTTAACAGAAAAACTGGTGTAATATTACATTTGATTTCACAATGTGAGTTTGACGTCAGATGTCACTGCGTATCACGTCGACATCGTACGTCAGTTTTTGGTTTTGAGCGAACGCGAGATGATGAATGAATTTGAAACTGAGGACGGCACAGTGGTTAGTGCTGGCTTCGGTCCAGGGCCCTTTCTGTGTGGAGTTCGCATGCTCTCCCCGTTTTCGCCGGGGACTCCAGGTTCCTCCCACGGTCCAAAAGCATGCAGGATAGGTTGACTGGTGAGTCTAAATTGGCCCTGTAGTTGTGTGAGTGTGTGCGACCTGCGGTGTGTAGGTGACTGCCTGGGCTTGGTTCCTGTCTGCGCCCCTTGTTCCCGGGATAGGCTCCGGTCTCCCCCGCGATCCCAGTTGGGATTAAGTGGTTTCAGAAAATGGATGGATGGACGCACCGCCCGATCTTCAATTGGCGGTGTGGCAGCATATTAGCTTTCCGGTAATCACAAACGAGGAGGAAACAGCGAGAAAAGCACAGACAAGACATAAACTGCATGCAAACATTGTAATAGACTGATAACATACACAAACAGGTCCACTGGCACCACCGTGAGCTGAGTGAAGATTATTAAAAGGGCAAAGCACGCTAAAAAGCTGCACATGCAAACCTTAGCTTATTTATTTGATTTATTTTTTTTTATTTACTTATTTTGATTTGGGATTTTTTTCAACAGTATTTTATTCAAATTCAGTTGCACTGTTCACAACAGTGTCAACAGTTCAGAAAGATAAATATAAGAATATTTTTGAATATATTTGTCTGCAGCTCATTCTGCAAAAAATGAGAAAATTGTATCGTGAACTCAGAATCGTGAATCGTATCAAATGGTGAGTTGAATGTATCGTTACATCCCTAGTTCTTACAGTAGTACTATGGTATGGTGGAGCCACATGACAGGAAGGCAGTACATTGCGAAGTCTGTTAAGAACATCATTCGCACTGAACTGCCCTCCATTGACCAGCTGTACTTTAACTGCCACAGTAACAAGGTTCAGTCTATAATCCAGGACTCTGACCACCATCCACAAACACTGACTAGCAGATTCATGAACAGCTTCATTCGCCAAACAATTCAAACCTGCAGCTTTTGCATCCCCTGTAACAGTCATTTCCACGGCAGCTGCACTGTACAGCTGTTACTGCACTTTATCCACCACTGACCACGTATCATCCAGTTTTGTCCTGCTTTGTATCGCACTGTTTCTGCACCATGTTGTCTTGTACTCCCTTGTGTTGTTATGCACCATCTGTGTTGTTCTGAGCAGTGCCATGATGCAATATTACAAAAAGATCTTGAGGAAATGCAGAGTTCTGGAGGAGATTCTCACAGATCATGGCATGTGTTTATACTGAAGAAACTGTACAAATTGCTAGACATAAAACACAGGACTGGCAACTGTGGTACGTTTTAACACCTTGATAAAAAACTTAAAATCCATAGTAAGTAGGACAACCTCATAGAACCTTTACTAGTCATTGTTCAGAAGATTAACACGGATTAAAAACCATTACTATGAAAGCACGCTAATCAGTTAAGTTGATTATGTGGAGAGAGAGAAAAAAAACTGTCTTTGAAAAAGATCAACCATAGAACGAAGCTGCAGCATTGACACCCCCTAGTGGTGATTTGAAGATAGTTCTGTCTGTAGCAGCTAAGCAGTAGATTTGGCGTCAGGTGCCATGACAAACTCAGTGCTGCTCGGTTTGAACGGCAGAAGCACAAAAATAAAGGGGGCATCTACTGCACGCCCCCCACCCTTGAAAATGGTACAAATTATCATGCAACAGTTTTCTTAAGTAAGTCTTTTTGGGCGTCTGCAGAAACCTCCACGATGCGATTGCCCTGATTAAGAAGTGCGCAGCGGATACAATTTGGGATGCATCGTTCATCCGATTTATTAATATATAATTATTAGTATGTCTATATTATTTTAGAAACGTTACTTGACGAATATTTTTCATTGAGATTGATTCCCCGTTTAAAATTTTGGTGACACTTCATATTTTTTAAGAGAGACAGACAATTTGACGCATGCAATTTGCAGAAATATGTTGTGCCGCTATAAAGTACACAGGCAGCATGACAAACATAAGTACTCACTGAAGCCACGACATACGCCCGGCTGGCCCCAGCGGTACCCCTAAGAAGAAGGCTTTTTTCACAACCCACGACCATCACGAGGGCAAAAAAAACTGAATAGCCTAGAATTTAGTTAATTACAAGGCACATATTTATTGGAGCAAGAGCTCTAACATAAAACTACCTTGTAATTATAAAGTATTATGGCTGTGAACAATGTACAAACAGGCACAGAAAGTAAAATACTCCAAAAATGCAAAGAACCTAAATATTTTTGTTTCCACCGATTCACTCTTGATGTGTTAGGAGTCACAGTTCAGTAGCCTATTCTTCAGTATCTGCATTTAAGACCACCAACTGCTCTTTCTCCTCCTTCGCTCGTCGGCTCAGAGTATTGGACTTGGTAAGTAATGTTGCCCTTTTGGTTCCAGCAGCACTCTCTGCTTCCTCTGCCATGTGCTCAGCATCCTTTTGTAAACTCTCACATACACTTTCCAGTGAGACTCTCTTCCTCTTGAGTTCCTCAAGTTTTCTTTTTTGCTTTTCGCTCATCTTTCACCTTTGGTCAGAGGCGCTTTGGTTGCTCCCCCACACACTCTGACATGGTCGCATATAAGCCTCTGTGCAACAACTGTTTCCTCTGATAAGTTGCAGGTCTCCACCTCTATTCGTTCCACTTCGGCTTGCCCATAGGACAGCAGCAGCAAGTTCTTGCAGAACATCCAGAGGTCAGGATAAGGCCCACTAACTTTTTGATGTAAAAAGACATCAACTTTGGATGGTGCTGAAGGAATGAAGGATATAAAATCCAAGCCTTTTGCCTCATTGTGCAGGTGATTATCAGACTGCTGGGATATTGCATCACCTGTAATTACATTAATTACAGTAGATTAGATGCAGATCAACAATGTCAATACACAGAATCACATGTAGAATAGGAAAGTGATTTATAACCCAATTTTCCTATGATACCATAAATGTGCAATCATTTTAATTTAATCTTGAGATATCTCTAGGCTCATCAAAGAAAATATAACTGGGCTGATGCTTCTTTTCAAACACCAAGAGTCGGTCTTCTAAATACTGCTAAAATCTACGTGTTAACACTATTCAGTTCAGGGACGGATTATGGGTTGTGTGGGCCCCTGGGTAAAACGTTCGCGAGGCCCCCCCCCCACCACCACCACCTGCACCACCACCACAACCACCACAAGTCAAGGGCCCTTGGCAGCCAAACACCCTCCCTATAGGGTCAGGGGACCTTGTAGGCAGAGGATCAAAGAATGTAGGCCCTCTAAAATAGACAAACGAAAATACATTGCTGATAAGCGTTGCAAATTGTTTTGGGCTTGGGGCCCACGGGCCCCCTGCACCCCAAGGGCCCCTGGGCAGCGGCCCCGCTAACCCGGTTTGTAATCCGTCCCTGATTCAGTTAGATGTGAAAAAAGAAAAGCATAATTTAAAAATAATATTCTGAACTATCCTATTCTTATCCTATGATTTACCAGCAGATATCCTGCCTGCCAACCGATTCTCCTGCGCAAACTTCTGCATGAGATTTCTCCTTTTCTGCTGGCAGTTATCTGGCTGGTGTGCATTTTGTTTGGGTCCAAGCACGTCATCTCATGTACAATCGAGTACTTCAGAGGGCATTTATCCAAGGCCTTTTTGCACATTTTTGAGAGCACAATCTGGCAATTTTTTTTAATCTGAAGGACACCAAGGTCACTTCCACTGCCTTTGGCTCCTGACTGTCTCTGACAAAAAGATGGTTTGTCAAATTTCCAGAATCTTTCTGCACACTCAGCCCAAGGTTAACACTACCTCAGCTGTACATATCAAACCAGCTCAAACTCCATGTTATTCACATATTTTTTACTTCACAATTGTTTGATACATTTGTATGTAAAGATACCAGTGAATTCACAGAAGTCCCACCTTGATGACAGCCATTCCTATATCCACCTCCTTTGGACTGAGCCAGAGTTTTTGCCTGTACAACAGCTGTACATGTTGCTACACAACACTTAAACATTCTATTTCCTCAATGAACTATTTTTTTTGCAGCAAAAGCCATGAAGCAGCAATAAAATCTTTAAAATATGCTTACCAATAAATATGGTTCTCCCATTTAAACACATGTAAAGATAAACCATGGATATTTAAAAATCATGGGTTCGTTAATGAGTTTAAATGTTATTGAATGGCTTACCTTAAACTTCTCCAGTAAGTCTTCAGCGGTGGAGTGGCTCATGTACTGTGATCCCAGAACCAGGACTGCACTCGAGAGCCATTCTCATAATTCACCCAATACCTGACATGCACATCCAGTTGTTTTCTTTTGATGGTCCTGTTCATACTTACGTCAAACATGACAACGAAGCTCCCTTTTAATATATGGAGCGAGTCCAAATCGCGCAAGAAAAGCGGTTTTATCTTTACCACAAGTGACCCTGCGAGTCAGGGAACATCACCCTGGAGACGGTGTGAATGTCATCATTGGACGTATAGGAGTGATGTCGGCAAACCGTTTGCAAAGCCCATAGCACTTCTGCTTTCAGTGTGGGTTGAGGAGGATGTACTGAAGGCATTATTTGTCATGGGATCCGGAGACACTGCCAAAACGGGTGTAGGCCTATCTTTAGAGGTTGTACTTATCTCCACTGAATAAACATAAATCTGGGCTTATTCTATACTGAACAAAAATATAAACGCAACACTCTTGTTTCTGCTCCCATTTTTCATGAGATGGACTTAAAGACCTACAATTCATTCCAGATACACAATATTACCATTTCTCTCAAACATTTCTCACAAATCAGTCTAAATGTGTGATAGTGAGCACTTCTGCTTTGCTGAGATAATCCATCCCACCTCACAGGTGTGCCACATCAAGATGCTGATCTGACATCATGGGTAGTGCACAGGTGTACCTTATACTGCCCACAATAAAAGGCCACCCTGGAATGTGCAGTTTTTTGCTTTATTGGGGGTCTGGGGACTCAGAACCGGTCAGTATCTGGTGTGACCACCATTTGCCTCATGCAATGCAACACATCTTCTTCGCATAGAGTTTATCAGATTGTCAATTGTGGCCTGTGGAATGTTGGTCCACTCCTCTTCAATGGCTGTGCGAAGTTGTTGGATATTAGTGGGAACTGGTACACGCTGTCGTATACGCCGGTCAAGCACATCCCAAACAAGAGCAGCTGACCTGAGAAATAAGAAATAAGCTAAGCTGGAAACCTGGACCCTCCGACCAAGAATGCGTGAAGTACCCTCAGAAGGTCTACTAGAAGATGTACGTAGAAGACTACTACAGATCAGCTGATCTACACCACAGCAACAGTGATCCTTGAGCTGGAGCCGGACCGTCTTTGAAGACTCCGTAAATCTCCGTATAATAATATATATCTACGGGAACGAGAAAGGAGAAAGCAGAGAACAAGAACAAGATTTGTAAATGTAAGATTTGAAGGACCCCCGGCATGAAAAATAGAATAGTTCTCGTCATTAGTGAACATGTGTCTCGTCATTGTGTATCATGGACAGTAAGAGGGGGATCAATAGAGTGTTGTTATTATAACGTCTAAAAAGTCTGTCGATAAATCAATAAGAAAATAAATGAAGTCGTTTTCGCGAACACGCGAACAGGGGCCGGACCGACTGTAGGGGGCGTGGCCAGAGACAGCCATAGCTGTCAAGTCTCCCGTTTTGGCCGGGAAACTACCGTATTTTACTTCTCTTTCCCGCCGTCCTCCCGTATTAGTATTTTCCCGTAAATCTTTCCCTTATATTATATAGTTGCTGGATAGTGTAGTGGTAAGATCGCCGCCTTTCACACGGGAGACCGGGGTTCGAATCCCGGTTGTGGCCAAAAATATATTTTATATATTTTATATATTTATATTTATATTTATATTATATTTTATATAATTTATATTATTTTATATTTCCTGTCTTAAAATGTAAGGGATACTGGAGCCTGGTTGCGGTGGTGGGATGGCTCACGGCGGGTGCCGGAAAATTTCCTTTATTTTCAAATCCAAACCTTGACAGGTATGCTGCTGTTCCAAATCATGGGTGCATGTTACAAGTGCGGAACATATTTTAACTTAGTACTAACTTAGCATCATATTTGATCTGATTCGACTGAATATCCCAGGTTTCCATCTCTCATGCATCTGGTGTGACGTGTTTTCAACGTCTCACTCCGGCCAGCTGACCAAAGTTGGTAACCTTGGTATTGTGTGTAGGAGATTCGGTATAACTATAATTTCGTTCTCCATTTGCATGCCCGAAGTGTCTTTAAGTGTTATGTAGTTTTGCCTGAAACGCAAAAATAAAACAAAGCAATTAAAGCCGATCAGTGGCTCAAATTGTGCTGTAGCGATTGAAGAACTTTTGTCGGAAGTTGGATTCGAACCCACGCCTTACTTGGGAGAACAGAATACCAGAATAGAGTAGGTTAAGTCCAGCCTTGGCTTCCAAGCTGACGTTTTTCTACATATGTGCTTGTGTATCATGGACAGTAAGAGGGGGCAGGCAAGGAGAGAATTTCTCTCTTTGGGGATCAATAGAGTGTTGTTATTATAACGTCTAAAAAGTATGATGGTCTGTCGATAAATCAATAAGAAAATAAATGAAGTCGTTTTCGCGAACACGCTGGAAAAGCCAGGGGCCGGACCGACTGTAGGGGGCGTGGCCAGAGACAGCCTGCTGACCATAGCTGTCAAGTCTCCCGTTTTGGCCGGGAAACTACCGTATTTTACTTCTCTTTCCCGCCGTCCTCCCGTATTATTTTCCCGTAAATCTCCCTTATAATATATATATATATTATATTATATAGTTGCTGGATAGTGTAGTGATAAAAATATATTTTATATATTTTATATATTTATATTTATATTTATATTATATTTTATATAATTTATATTATTTTATATTTCCTGTCTTAAAATGTAAGGGATACTGGAGCCTGGTTGCGGTGGTGGGATGGCTCACGGCGGGTGCCGGAAAATTTCCTTTATTTTCAAATCCAAACCTTGACAGGTATGCTGCTGTTCCAAATCATGGGTGCATGTTACAAGTGCGGAACATATTTTAACTTAGTACTAACTTAGCATCATATTTGATCTGATTCGACTGAATATCCCAGGTTTCCATCTCTCATGCATCTGGTGTGACGGGAACGAGAAAGGAGAAAGCAGAGAACAAGAACAAGATTTGTAAATGGGACCCCCGGCATGAAAAATAGAATAGTTCTCGTCATTAGTGAACATGTGTCTCGTCATTGTGTATCATGGACAGTAAGAGGGGGATCAATAGAGTGTTGTTATTATAACGTCTAAAAAGTCTGTCGATAAATCAATAAGAAAATAAATGAAGTCGTTTTCGCGAACACGCGAACAGGGGCCGGACCGACTGTAGGGGGCGTGGCCAGAGACAGCCATAGCTGTCAAGTCTCCCGTTTTGGCCGGGAAACTACCGTATTTTACTTCTCTTTCCCGCCGTCCTCCCGTATTAGTATTTTCCCGTAAATCTCCCTTATATTATATAGTTGCTGGATAGTGTAGTGGTAAGATCGCCGCCTTTCACACGGGAGACCGGGGTTCGAATCCCGGTTGTGGCCAAAAATATATTTTATATATTTTTTATATTTATATTTATATTTATATTATATTTTATATAATTTATATTATTTTATATTTCCTGTCTTAAAATGTAAGGGATACTGGAGCCTGGTTGCGGTGGTGGGATGGCTCACGGCGGGTGCCGGAAAATTTCCTTTATTTTCAAATCCAAACCTTGACAGGTATGCTGCTGTTCCAAATCATGGGTGCATGTTACAAGTGCGGAACATATTTTAACTTAGTACTAACTTAGCATCATATTTGATCTGATTCGACTGAATATCCCAGGTTTCCATCTCTCATGCATCTGGTGTGACGGGAACGAGAAAGGAGAAAGCAGAGAACAAGAACAAGATTTGTAAATGGGACCCCCGGCATGAAAAATAGAATAGTTCTCGTCATTAGTGAACATGTGTCTCGTCATTGTGTATCATGGACAGTAAGAGGGGGATCAATAGAGTGTTGTTATTATAACGTCTAAAAAGTCTGTCGATAAATCAATAAGAAAATAAATGAAGTCGTTTTCGCGAACACGCGAACAGGGGCCGGACCGACTGTAGGGGGCGTGGCCAGAGACAGCCTGCTGACCATAGCTGTCAAGTCTTACTTACTTCTCTTTCCCGCCGTCCTCCCGTATTAGTATTTTCCCGTAAATCTCCCTTATATTATATAGTTGCTGGATAGTGTAGTGGTAAGATCGCCGCCTTTCACACGGGAGACCGGGGTTCGAATCCCGATTGTGGCCAAAAATATATTTTATATATTTTATATATTTATATTATTTTATATATTTATATTATTTTATATTTCCTGTCTTAAAATGTAAGGGATACTGGAGCCTGGTTGCGGATGGCTCACGGCGGGTGCCGGAAAATTTCCTTTATTTTCAAATCCAAACCTTGACAGGTATGCTGCTGTTCCAAATCATGGGTGCATGTTACAAGTGCGGAACATATTTTAACTTAGTACTAACTTAGCATCATATTTGATCTGATTCGACTGAATATCCCAGGTTTCCATCTCTCATGCATCTGGTGTGACGTGTTTTCAGACTCTCAGGCTGGCGCAAAGAAATCTTACGGGAATTGAACGTCTCACTCCGGCCAGCTGACCAAAGTTCGGTAACCTTGGTATTATGTGTAGGAGATTCGCTATAACTATAATTTCGTTCTCCATTTACATGCCCGTAGTGTCTTTAAGTGTTATGTAGTTTTGCCTGAAACGCAAAAATAAAACAAAGCAATTAAAGCCGATCAGTGGCTCAAATTGTGCTGTAGCGATTGAAGAACTTTTGTCGGAAGTTGGATTCGAACTTGGGATGCCTTACTTGGGAGAACAGAATACCAGAATAGAGTAGGTTAAGTCCAGCCTTGGCTTCCAAGCTGACGTTTTTCTACATATGTGCTTGTGTATCATGGACAGTAAGAGGGGGCAGGCAAGGAGAGAATTTCTCTCTTTGGGGATCAATAGAGTGTTGTTATTATAACGTCTAAAAAGTATGATGGTCTGTCGATAAATCAATAAGAAAATAAATGAAGTCGTTTTCGCGAACACGCCGAATTATAACTATAATTTCGTTCTCCATTTACATGCCCGTAGTGTCTTTAACCGGCTGCACAAACTGGATCCGCCTCCATTACGACACAACTTTGCCCTTATTGGCTTAAGAATTTAGTCACATACATGACGTATATCTGCTATTTCTCCCGAGAAGCAGGTAAAGCAGTGGTAACTGCTTTGTAGTTAATTTACCTGGTAAAATTAAGTTTAAATAAATGATATAAATACTGTAATAGTACTCGTGAGCTTTGTTTATTTGTTATTAGTTATTGTAATGTTGCGCTGCTTTATTTGTTTAATCGTCTAGTCTGTGGAGACATTCAAGTTAATCAAATAAGAATTGCACTGTACACTGTACATGACCATAAAAACTTTGTATCCTTGAAATAAATGTTTTTGATCTTTTCCTTGGCAGTTATCTTTTTACACAGGGCCTCTATGTACACGATAGTTTTTTTTTTCACGACTAACAGTATGGATCAGGAGTTGGTTATTGTAAAAGAAGTAATGTGCATGCAGGTGATATTTGTATAGATTTATCCACACCCTTGTAGCAGTGCTGCCATTGCAGTCAGATCTCGCAAACTAGGAGTATTAGTTGTCTTTATTTCTCTTTATTTCTTGACGCCAACCCTCTCCATTAATCCGGGCTTGGGACTGGCACCTACCTGAGCTGGCTTGCTCCCTTAAGTGGCTGGGTTAGGCTAAACTATATATATATATTTACCAAGACTACAATAAAACATCTCGAAATGTGTAGTCTAGCAAAACGCAGTTTAAAGAAGGTAGCCTACCTGGCGAAATTGCAAACAAATTAAGGGCGTTAGGCAGCCTTTAGATCCTACCCATCATGCACTGCAGTTTTTTGCTAATTCCTCAAATGGAAAACTGTCCATCCATCCATCCATTTTCCAAACCGCTTATCCTACTGGATCGCGGGGGGTCTGGAGCCTATCCCGGAAGCAATGGGCACGAGACAGGGAACAACTCAGGATGGCGGGCCAGCCCATCGCAGGGCACACTCACACACTATTCACTCACGCATACACTCCTATGGGCAATTTAGCAACTCCAATTAGCCTCAGCATGTTTTTGGACTGTGGGGGAAACCAGAGTACCCGGAGGAAACCCCACGATGACATGGGTAGAACATGCAAACTCCACACACATGTGACCCAGGTGGAGACTCGAACCCGGGCCCTAGAGGTGTGAGGCAACAGTGCTAACCACTGCACCACCATGCTGCCCCCTAAATGGAAAACCATTAAATACAAAAGGAAAACAAAAGTGCTGTAAGACTGTATACTTATGTGTATGTTAGTAAAGGCTGTAGCTGACACAACGGACCCCACTAATTAGAAAGGGGTAATTGTACACATGTGGCATCCAGTATGTTCTTCTATAACAGTTTTTAAAAAAAAAAAAAAACTCACATTACACAAATTGGCACTATCAAAACGAGGATTATGGGGAAAATGGGGACTGTGATGGAGATTACATACACGTAGGCATGGTATTTAGTTTTTTTTAATCTGGTCACCTTCCAGAGTAATTGTAAACTAAAACCATCTTCACCCTATTTGATTCTTTATAAATGGACAATCAGTCGTGCAGTAAATGGGGGTATAGAGAGACACAGAGCTTGTCTAACAAGAAACCCTGGGAAGCTAACATTAATAGGGTGGGTATGGATAGCAAAACCATTGATACAGATTACAGATTTATATCTCACCTGAACCCTGGCGGGCTCCGTGCCAATAGGGGTTGGGATTAGGGTTAGTTAACTTAAGTAGTAATATTGATGTGTATATTCTCCTATTCTCCAGTCAGTGAATCGTGAAACGTAATGTTAATATGTTTCTATACCTATATGTTCTGCTTAAAAACCCATAAAGGCAAGCACAGTGTTTAGACATTCTGTTACTTAGACTAGTAAACACTAAGATCCTTCAGCTTTCAATTAACCTGACACAACAGTCTAAACAACAAATGTGTGCCATGTCATTTGTCATCTTTACATCTTGTATCCTTTATATGGTAATTGGATTTTCAAGGTGGAATTGCAGGTCGATCATTTTAAGGATCTAGATGTAAACCTCCCTGGTGTTGCTTTAATATTTTTTTTGCACAATTTGCTTCACACACTTCCTCCAGCAGAGAAGCTTACAATACTACACCCCACCAAATGACTGGATGATGCCTTTTTATTTAAGGTCTGGCTGTGAGCCTCGATTACCGATACACTATCTTCAGGCTCCTGCCGGGATCAGTCAGTATGGTGGACCTTTGGAGGAATGGGTACAAAACCATCAGGAAAGTTTGCAGGTGCTTCAAGAGTATGTGAAGGCTTAGTTGGAGGAACAAGCCACACCACGAAATCGGAAACACAATGAGTTGGTTAATGATTAGGGTTTGATGAAGGTCAGCTGATGTGTTTGCGGAACCATGTTCGAGGTAAAATACAGGATCATTGGGATGCCTGTTTGTATATGGTAGTTCGGTGTCCCCAAGATCAGGGTGCAGTTTACTCTGCAACTCCAATGGAGGGGGACGGGGTTGTCCGTCAAGTTCACCGAACAGAGTTGCGTCCAGTACCACAGGGGGTTGTTATGTCAGGGGAAGATGTTCTGGTAATGTCTCCTGAGTCTGGGTTGCCCACAGGGGCAACAGAAATGGAATCGGATGAGGACTCTGTGGTTTTACGGGGACAGGGCTGGTGGGAGGGGTCGCAATAGAGCATCCACAAGTAGGCCTCGTATAATGGAGGAGGTTATGTCCCCCCCGAGGTGTAGAGACCAGTTAAACGTTCGGTGAGGTCCACCACTGGTCATCATACCAACCCTTATAAGTTACCACGGTCAGTGAATGATCGTTCGGTTGGGGAGGAAGACCAGTGGTTTGGGGATAGAATTCTTAGCTGTGATCGTTGGGTCATCAATTTCATTTTGGGGGATGGATTGTAGCCAGGCAATTATAGGCAGGTATAGGAACTGCAGTTCGGACTGGAGGCATAGCCGGGGCGAGATGGCTGTGCATGTTCCGATGGTAGGGCATATTGGCAAAGGAGCAGGCACGGGAAAGACAGGCAGGGTCCTGATAGATTTGGTGGAGCATCGGCGGGCATATTGAATTTGCAGTGTAGCAGCCTTTCTGTTTGCTTGTTTCAGGGGTGAACAATCTTATCCGCAAAGGGCCGGTGTGTATGCAGGTTTTCGCTGCAACTCCCTAATTAGATTTCTAATTAGAGGACTGATTAGCTGAAGAGTCCTCATACCTGGTTTTGAAGAGCTGACCTAAAGGTTACCCCAAAAACCAGTTTTTTTTTTGTTTGAATGGGGCAGTGAGTCATGGGGTAAACTACTGTTCTTTAGGGGTTTTCAAGGTGGAATTACGGGTCGATAATTTTAAGGATCAGGTTGTAAACCTCCCTGGTGTTGCTTTAATATGTTTTATCTGAGGTTGTATCGTGTATTATCAAGCCAGCCGGCTTAGTGGCCTCGGGAGCGGGGTTTAGTGGGAGCAGCTGGCTAGTTTTATTTTCTTTTTTGTTTGTGTCTTTTTCTTTGTTGTATGTATATTTTGGGTTCATTATTAGGCAGGCTGGGCCTTTTGGCACCTGTAGTCTGGGTGCTGGATTGCCCATAGGGGTCTTTTTTATTGCTGTGATTTGCTGTGTCATTCACTAGTGTGATTTGTGCTGGATGTGTTTTTAAGGTTGTGCTGTGGCGTGTACCTGAGCAAACTTTGGGCAACCTGTTCTCTTGTTGGCTTTATTGACAAAGGGTGGATTAGTCTAATTACGGCCTGCTACAAATAGCTGCATATAACGTATAAAAAAAATCACCTTATGGGTGCTCCGTAGGGTAGCAAGATCTTGAGTTTTTTTTACAGTACTCGGGTACGTTTTAAAATTTTCGACCAATCAGCAAACATTATTCTGACAGCATAGCTGGGAAACCAATGAAAAGTGAGTGCAACGTTCTAGAACTTGACTTCGGGTTGACGCTCCCTATAAAAGAGCTGGGTACTGCTTCAAGGCGTTCAGTTGGCGCTACCTCCTGATAGAGTAGCACTGTACGGCTCTTGTTCCGTAAAACAACATCAAAAGGATGAAAAAAAAAACAATATTTAAAGAAGACGAAAAAAATCAATTTTTAAAGAAGACGAAAAAAACATCGTCTAAAAAAATAAGCCAAAAAAATAATATCCGAAGAAGGAAAAACATGCAAAGTAAAAAAAAACAAACAAAAATAAAAAACAATATCCAAAGAAGAAGGAAAAAAACATCCAAAGGGAGAAAAGAAGAACTGAAGGGCCAACGAGGTAGGAGGAAATACAAATTTCGTTTCAGCACCGTTGGAGTGCCAAGCCGTGAAAAGCATTTGGCCAGAAGACAAGGTAAGTGTTGTATCTGTTATTTTAAAACAGCGCTTTTCAAAATGCTGCTTTATAATCGTTTGAGATCGTTAGCCAGTGTGACAGCTGAAGGCTTTTTGAGTTTACCAACATAAAGTTTTATTTCTGTATTAGGACATTGTCAGGAACAATGATGTGTTCATCGCTATGATGTGGTCAAAAAGCGATGCATTGAATCTTAGAAACATTTGTGATTTTTCAAACGATGCTTTTCCTTTTATTTAATCAGTAAAATTTCCATCGGTTTTATATAGTGCCCCTTGAAATATGTCTTTAGCTCATTTTCCGGGCATTTTACTAGAATGCATCCTGAGAAATACACAAGCTCTGCTGCATTTCCGTGCCTCGATGTTTAGTGCCGAGTATAATTGTTGCAGTTGCCTTTTATATATTCCATGAGACCTGTTGGTACCAAGAGAAGTGTGAGACTGTCAGGGTGAATTTATCATACAATCGCACGCATAAATACCTGAGGGTTGCCAGTCCTTTTGCGTTGTTACAGGAGGACTAGAGCTGACGAGTGTGTTTCTACACACTATCAAGGGCATTGTAGTACAGTTTTCTCAGGTGGGAGAATGCTGCCGATCTCCTATTTGACAATACAGCCCTTGATATATTAGAATATTACAGAACTAGAAGCCTTTTGCAAGGAAGAATGTGAGAAAATCCCAAGTACAAGAACTGAAAGCCTTTCAGCTGGCTATAAGAAGCGCTTGTAAGCTGTGATATCTGGCAGAGGAGGTGTTACTAAGTACTGATTACGTAGGGTGCCCAAACTTTTGCAGAGTGCCATAATAATGTTTTTATTTTGTAATTTTGTTCAATTTATGGCATAAAAAGTAACTATTCATCAATGTTTGCTGAAAATATTGTGTATTTTTCCCCCAGTTCCTAAAGAGACTGTATTAACTGATATTGTTGCTTTTGTAATTGAAAAGATGTTATTTGTCAAGGGGTGCCAAACCTTTGCATAAGACTGTACACAGTGTGTGTATGTGTTTATGTGAGTGTGTGTCTGTGTGTGTGTGTGTATATATATATATGTGTGTGTGTGTATATATTTCTGTATATGCATGTGTATATATATATTTATATATAGTTCACACACATTCAAACTTATTTGAATACACATTCAAAATTATTTTTATTATTATTATTTTCGTTTTTTTTTTTTTTTGTGTTTTAAAATTTTTTATTTTTGCAATGGAAATAAAAATAAAGCAGTCCTCCGTAGAGGAGGGGTGGTGGAGGGAATATATATATATATATACATATATATAAAATAATTGTCACACAACTGGGGTGACATGCCTATCCTGCTCACCCAATTTTAGTGCACTTTAGTTATGCATAATGACCTTCTAGTCTCGATACACCCATATATATATATGTATATATATATATAGTTTTTTTTGTTTTTTTTTTTGCAATAGACAATAAAAATAACGCAGTTCTCCATAAAGGAGGGATGGTGGATGGAATATATATATACATATATATAAAATAATTGTCACACAACCTGGGTGACATGCCTTGCCTGCTCACCCAGTTTTAGTGCACCTTAGTTATTCATAATGACCATCTAGTCTCGATACACCCATAAATATATATGTATATATATATAGTTTTTTTTGTTTTTTTTTTGCAATAGACAATAAAAATAACGCAGTTCTCCATAAAGGAGGGATGGTGGATGGAATATATATATACATATATATAAAATAATTGTCACACAACTTGGGTGACATGCCTTGCCTGCTCACCCAATTTTAGTGCAACTTAGTTATCCATAATGACCAACTAGTCTCGATACACCCATATATATATATATATATATGTACATATATATATAGTTTTTTTATTAGCAATAGAAAAGAAAAATAACGCAGTTCTCCGTAAAGGAGGGATGGTGGATGGAATATATATATATATATATATACATTTATATAAAATAATTGTCACACAACCTGGGTGACATGCCTTGCCTGCTCACCCAATTTTAGTGCACTTTAGTTATCCATAATGACCATCTAGTCTCGATACACCCATGAATATATATGTATATATATATATATATATATATATATATATATATATATATATATATATATATATATATATAGTTTTTCTGTTTTTTTTTTGCAATAGACAATAAAAATAACGCAGTTCTCCGTAAAGGAGGGATGGTGGATGGAATATATATATATATATATATATATATATATATATATATATATATATATATATATATATATATATATATATATATATATATATATATATATATATACATTTATATAAAATAATTGTCACACAACCTGGGTGACATGCCTTGCCTGCTCACCCAATTTTAGTGCAACTTAGTTATCCATAATGACCAACTAGTCTCGATACACCCATATATATATATATATATGTACATATATATAGTTTTTTTATTAGCAATAGAAAAGAAAAATAACGCAGTTCTCCGTAAAGGAGGGATGGTGGATGGAATATATATATATATATATATATATATATATATATATATATATATATATATATATATATATATATATATATATATATATATATATATATATATACATTTATATAAAATAATTGTCACACAACCTGGGTGACATGCCTTGCCTGCTCACCCAATTTTAGTGCACTTTAGTTATCCATACTGATCATCTAGTCTCGACACACCCATATATATATATATATATATATATATATATATATATATATGTATATATATATAGATATTTTTTCTTTTTCTTGTGTTTTTTTTCCGCAATGGATATTAAAAATAAAGCAGTCCTCCGTAAAGGAGGGGTGGTGGAGGGAATATATATATACATATATATATAAAATAATTGTCACACAACCTGGGTGACATGCCTTGCCTGCTCACCCAATTTTAGTGCAACTTAGTTATCCATAATGACCAACTAGTCTCGATACACCCATGAATATATATGTATATATATATATATATATATATATATATATATATATATATATATATATATATATATATATATATATATATATATATATATATATATATATAGTTTTTCTGTTTTTTTTTTGCAATAGACAATAAAAATAACGCAGTTCTCCATAAAGGAGGGATGGTGGATGGAATATGTATATGCATATATATAAAATAATTGTCACACAACCTGGGTGACATGCCTTGCCTGCTCACCCAATTTTAGTGCACCTCAGTTATCCATACTGACCATCTAGTCTCGACACACCCATATATATATATATATATATATATATATGTATATATATATAGATATTTTTTCTTTTTCTTGTGTTTTTTTTTCGCAATGGATATTAAAAATAAAGCAGTCCTCCGTAAAGGAGGGGTGGTGGAGGGAATATATATATACATTTATATAAAATAATTGTCACACAACTGGGGTGACATGCCTTGCCTGCTCACCCAATTTTAGTGCACCTTAGTTATCCATAATGACCAACTAGTCTCGATACACCCATAAATATATATGGTATATATATATATATATATAGTTTTTTTGTGTTTTTTTTTGCAATAGACAATAAAAATAACGCAGTTCTCCATAAAGGAGGGATAGTGGATGGAATATATATATACATATATATAAAATAATTGTCACACAACCTGGGTGACATGCCTTGCCTGCTCACCCAATTTTAGTGCACCTTAGTTATCCATACTGACCATCTAGTCTCGATACACCCATATATATATATATATATATATGTACATATATATAGTTTTTTTATTAGCAATAGAAAAGAAAAATAACGCAGTTCTCCGTAAAGGAGGGATGGTGGATGGAATATATACATACATATATATAAAATAATTGTCACACAACCTGGGTGACATGCCTTGCCTGCTCACCCAATTTTAGTGCAACTTAGTTATCCATAATGACCAACTAGTCTCGATACACCCATAAATATATATGTATATATATATATATATATATATAGTTTTTTTATTTTTTTCGTAATGGACAATAAAAATAACGCAGTTCTCCGTAAAGGAGGGATGGTGGATGGAATATATATATACATATATACATTTATATAAAATAATTGTCACACAACCTGGGTGACATGCCTTGCCTGCTCACCCAGTTTTAGTGCACCTTAGTTATCCATACTGACCATCTAGTCTCGATACACCCATAAATATATATACTGAACAAAAATATAAACGCAACACTCTTGTTTCTGCTCCCATTTTTCATGAGATGGACTTAAAGACCTACAATTCATTCCAGATACACAATATTACCATTTCTCTCAAACATTTCTCACAAATCAGTCTAAATGTGTGATAGTGAGCACTTCTGCTTTGCTGAGATAATCCATCCCACCTCACAGGTGTGCCACATCAAGATGCTGATCTGACATCATGGGTAGTGCACAGGTGTACCTTATACTGCCCACAATAAAAGGCCACCCTGGAATGTGCAGTTTTTTGCTTTATTGGGGGTCTGGGGACTCAGAACCGGTCAGTATCTGGTGTGACCACCATTTGCCTCATACAATGCAACACATCTTCTTCGCATAGAGTTTATCAGATTGTCAATTGTGGCCTGTGGAATGTTGGTCCACTCCTCTTCAATGGCTGTGCGAAGTTGTTGGATATTAGTGGGAACTGGTACACGCTGTCGTATACGCCGGTCAAGCACATCCCAAACATGCTCAACGGGTGACATGTCCGGTGAGTATGCTGGCCATGCAAGAACTGGGACATTTTCAGCTTCCAAGAACTGTGTACAGATCCTTGCAACATGGGGCCGTGCATCATCTGTCTGAGTGGCTGGTCTCAGACGATCTTGGAGGTGAACCTGCTGGATGTGGAGGTCCTGGGCTGGTGTGGTTACACGTGGTCTGCGGTTGTGAGGCCGGTTGGATGTACTGCCATATTCTCTGAAACGCCTTTGGAGACGGCTTATGGTTGAGAAATGAACATTCAATGCACGAGCAACAGATCTGGTTGACATTCCTGCTGTCAGCATGCCAATTGCACGCTCCCTCAATGCTTGTGGCATCTGTGGCATTTTGCTGTGAGACAAAACTGCACATTCCAGGGTGGCCTTTTATTGTGGGCAGTATAAGGTACACCTGTGCACTACCCATGATGTCAGATCAGCATCTTGATGTGGCACACCTGTGAGGTGGGATGGATTATCTCAGCAAAGCAGAAGTGCTCACTATCACACATTTAGACTGATTTGTGAGAAATGTTTGAGAGAAATGGTAATATTGTGTATCTGGAATGAATTGTAGATCTTTAAGTCCATCTCATGAAAAATGGGAGCAAAAACAAAAGTGTTGCGTTTATATTTTTGTTCAGTGTATGTATATGTATACATATAGTTTTTTTTGTGTTTGTGAAAACGGGTCTTTAATCGGGGAAACGGAGCGGGTAGAGCAGGACGGAACGCAGGCATTGACAAACTACAATGACGGACAGGGCAAACAGGTAAGACCAGGACTTAAAATAGGTCATGACTAATCAAAGTAATCGGGCAAAGCAGGAGACGATCAGGGAAGCACACGTGGGTAATCAGGGGGCGTGGCACACACGAGGAGCGGACAAGCCGGGCATATATGTATATCTATATAAAACCTCATTAATGAGGGACAGGGAACAGAACGGACAGACAGAACTGGCACAGGGGAAGGAGCCAGGACAAGACTTGACATAAGACAGGAAAGGCAGAGAAACAGATCAGAAAGGGGGACACGGAGGGAACAGGCAGGACAAAAGGACCGGGAGTGAACGAAGGGAACATCGGGGAAAGAGGAGCAGAAGCCAGAGGGACGAGGGACAAAGAGAGGAGGGACAGAGACAGGAGGAACAAAGCGAGGGGGAGCAGAGGCAGGAGGGACAAAGACGGGAGGCCAGGGAGAGAAGGAGGGGGAACCAAGAGGAGCCCGAGGGAGACCCAGCGGGCGACGGGAGGCAGCCGGAAGGGCTGCAGGCGGCCGGGAGGCCGGAGCCGGAGGGGCCGAGGAGACGGGGTGAGGGACAGACGCAGGGACGAAGGAGGGAGTCGGAGGGGAGACCAGGGAAGGGGACGAAGGAGCTGGAAGGGACCCTGGCGAGGGCAAGGAGAGAGGGGGAGCCGCAGCAGACGGCGACGTCCTCCGACACGCCAGAGCGGGAGGACCAGCAGGCGAATGAGGAGCCGCCGTCGGGGGGCCCGCAGGCAACCGATAAGACGCCGGAGGAGGGACCGAGGCAGGGCGACGAGGCCGCGGAGGGGGACCCGCAGACGACAGCCGACCCGGAGGGCCAGGACCCGCAGGTGCCGACCAAGCCCTAGCGCCGGCGAGGGAGGGCGAGCCAGGGGGCTGGGCGGGTGGGACCCCAGCCGTGCGTCTGTGTCCTCTCCCCTTATGGGACACAGACATAAGGACCTGCGGCCGGGGTCGGGCTCGTCGGGGTGAGGGTACCAGAGTCACAGGGGGAGAAGGGACTGGAGTGGGGCCAGGGACTGGAGCTGCAGGCTGCAGAGGGGGCGCCTGCCCGGGAGCTGCAGGCAGGGAAAGCGCCTCGGACGTGGGCGCGGTAGCTGCAGGCAGCGGAGACGGCTGCTCGGGCTCTGGGGCCGCAGGGGGCACTTATTTTATTATATAAAATAAGTGTCACACAACCGGGGTGACATGCCTTGCCTGCTTGTGGGATGAGGAAGACTCAGGGACTGGAAATGGGATTAAAACTGAAGATGTGCTCATTCCTTTGTGTATTTACAAATTTTCCTTCCGTCAGACATGAGGAGTTTGCTGCTATATTTGGCACTAATAGAGATTCTGATGCTGCTATTTTTATTGTCTATTAGTTTGTTATTATTTACAAGTTCTGTTGTGTTTTTGCATTTTTCTCTTCTGGTTAATTAACTGCTGTCTGTTTGCTGTGAAGTATGAGTGTGGTGAGTAAGACTCAGGGACTGGAAGTGGGATTACAACTAAAGATAACATGCTTATTCCTTTTTGTATTGTTTACAAATTTCCTTCCGTCAAACATGAGGAGTTTGCTGCTATATTGTGCACTAACAGAGATTCTGATGCTGCTATTTTTATTGTTTATAAATGTGTTATTGTTTCCAAGTTGAGTATTCAATAAATGCTAAATTGAGAAATTTTGTGTATCGTTTGTTATTATTAGTGTGATATTTTACCATGCAAATAGAGGGGAAAACGTCCAATTATCGGCCAAAAAAAATCAGCAGCATATATCGGCCATCGCCTGACCCTTGACTTGAAAAACCCATATCGGTCGACCTCTAGTAACAGTACATTCTGTCCAATTCATCCATCGAGTTAAGTCACACACCCACTTGAGGGGGCACTCCGGCAGACGTGAGGATGGGGATGTTCTTTCCGCTATAACATCCACTGCAGAAGTACATCTCGCTCCTGTTCACAGGGCTTACTTCAATGATGAAGCAGGGCTGGTTGTCTGGACAAGAAGTTGTCCTGCTGCTGGGTCTCGGTGCCGTTTTTCCACCTAAGCTTGAAGGTGGAAATGTGTTCCAACTTGGTCCCTGGGACTGCAGCATAGCCAAACATCGCGAGCAGCGTCGGCCACACCCACCACCAGAACCATCACACCGTCCTATACACATAAAGAAGAACTAAAACATAGAGTGTTGTGACAATCTATGCGTTAATGTTTGGCAGCATAGGTGATTCATTAAAATTATACCGAAGAATGGAAAATGTGATATTTAGAATATTTTTTGCCATTTAGTAGCTAATTTAAGCACTTACCCAATGCCTCAATTTGTTTTAGGTCAGTAATGTCTGAGCCAAAAGAATGAATGTATGAATTTAATACAATTCACCCACTCCCACCCACACACAAATCTGAAATTCAATTTAAGACACTTCTTAAACATTAGTGCATTAACAAAAAAGGAAAATCTTAAGAGATTCAGTAGGATTTTCTATGTTAGACTTAAGCTAATAGTTCAATAGTTTTTACATATTTCAATATACCAATTTGACTTTAATGTTGAAACAGATGCTAAAACATGGAATAATTTCATAACTAGAGAAACATGTTATTCACAAACACTAGCAAAGGTAGCTTATAGTTAAGCTTACTTAAGTCAGCAAGTCAGGCTACAGTGTGTAAGAATAGTCGTAAACGATAATTTGTCTCAGTCTTACATGACAGAATAAGTAAACAGAAAATATAAAATGGCTGAAACAGCGTCATTAACGCCAGCTACAGTAGAGGCGCAGAAAAGGTGTCATGACTGAAGTATTCCCAAACTCTGGAAGACCGTATGCGAGCCTTTTTTGCCGCGTGTTTCTCCAGAGGCTCCGGAGCTCCGCTGGTTGAGACAGCCATGTTGGTTCATGTGCAGGGGGACGAGCGGCAAATTTCTTTTTTGCAGGGTGGTAGGTGATGTCTCATTAATATTTATGAGAGAAGTGCTACATGATTGGCCAGTGCATGCCAGTGCATGCCCAAAATGGTGCGGCACTGCATCCAAGCCTGCGGCACTCAGAGTCACAAATACAGTGGAAACCATTTGTAGTAATTACGTCTGTCTGGCTGATTTCCAACTAATTGATATTTGTATATTTATTACATGAATATAAGGTAATATAAGGTAATAGAAGAGGTATTTAATGGTTTTCCATCTGAGGAATTTGCAAAAAACTGCAGTGCATGATGGGTCGGACCTAAAGGCTGCCTTAACGTCCTCATCTGTATGACGACATACATCAAGACTAGGAAGGTGCATAATGTTCATGTCTGGTTGCGTTTGTTGGTCCAGAAAGTAATTCAATTTCGCCATGTAGGTTACGTTCTTAAAAACTGCTTGGATATAGCCCGATTATATGCTGTGGGCCTTTTAATTTCTTTGTTTACCAGGTAGGCTACCTTCTTTAAACTGCGTTTTGTTAGACTACATATTTAGGGAGGTCTTTATAAATTTATAGTAGTCTTCATAAATATGTGCATAGTTTAGCCTAACCCAGCCACTTAAGGGAGAAAGCCAGCTCAACTAGGTGTCGGTCCCAAGCCCGGATTAATGGGGAGGGTTGGCGTCAAGAAATAAAGAGACTGTATCTTCACTGCATGACTGATGTCAAAATGTGTGAAATATGTGGTTGTATTAATAAATGCATTAAAGTAGGTTAATGATTCTGTGCTGTCTAAATTGTATAGAAAATTTCTACGTATAGCCAAACAAATCTCCTCCTGTTTGAAAAGGCATAGAAAAAGCAATTTAGCCACTAAAACTTTACAGTTTTTGTGAGGGACAGTCGAATTCTCTCGTTTCTCTCGTCAAGTTTTTTTTGTGATCCTGCACCTACACTTTGCCGGCCCCAGGAGGATGGGCTCCCCCTTTGAGTTTGGTCCCTCCCAAGGTTTCTTCCTTCTTGGGAGTTTTTCCATCCTATCGGCGCCTATGGCTTACTCACTGGGGGCTTTGGGTGGGCATGATATAAAGCAAAGCATTTTCCCTCCCAGTTTCCTCCTCTGGTCCACATTGCAGGACCATCAGCCATCAGAAACAGTCAGACGGTCTCCTTCAGCTTCTTTAGTGTCCTTGGAAGCCAAGGCAGTTTTAGGTCTGAGAAGAGGTTTATCAGAAGGACACATATTACGTCGTTTGTCCTGAAATGTAACATGGGGAGGAAAAGTTAAGCGGTTTAGTCAGATTGGAGTCGTTTATTCAGCAGTGGCAGCGCCAGTGACTTAATGCTACAGGTGCTATAGGGGAGTGAGATTATTTAGACCGGGTGCTTTAGCTTTTCAGCTTATGTAGATGGTGTATAGAAGCACACAGCACGATAAGCTACAGCATGGATAAAATAGGATAAAATATGAAATTCTAACGTCTAGCTCACAGAGCCTCTATGTGTACTTTGAAGAAAAAATACACTACAAGTATGCTGTAAAAACCGCAAAAATGTCTTACACAATATACAGATTTTACAATTAGTTAAAGAAAAAATGAAACCAATATTTTGGGGGTGCTGTGGGGGTACTATGGTCATTGGAGGAGGAGCTAGAGCCCCCCCCCCCAAGCTTTTCCTTGGTGCTGCCACTGTTGTTCAGATTAAAAGTAACATTGTCATTAATAAACAGTACTCTGATCAAATTTTTGCATGTACAAACACAATCAAAGTTTAACCACATGTTTAGACACAATTCACACACCTGTTACATTTCCATAATGCTAAGACTCTCTACACTTACTTCATCCACTTTCTTGTTTGGTACACAGTCATTTGATGGATGTGTAAGATCATTACCAGACCGTCTGCTGCAAACTCTACAGTTAATGAATGGCTGCAAAAACACACAGACACACAAAAACAGTATTTAAAGAGTGGTGGGCAATAAATACAGTGAGAGAAGGTGTAGTAAAGATATATCTAATGATTTAAGGCAGAGCTGCTGGAGTGCAGGGTTTAATGACACAGAACAATTTTAGAGGAAAGAGCTTCCAAAGCAGGGTCACCATAAGGCTATATTATACAAAGCAAGTTCATCTAAAAGTATGAACAACAAATCCCGTTTAACTGAACACTGCTCTGTATTAAAATACTGTCCTCCGATCAAGCTAAGTGGTCCTGTAGTTCACTATTTAAAGAGGTAAATTTAAAGGGTAATTCACACTGCACATCTACCCTGCTCTGACCAGGTTTAATTACTGGCTTTCTAATTAAAACAAGAGTTAAGTCCTGCCCTTTCACCACAAAACACCACACTGCCATTTAAGGCTGATTTCAACAATGAGTTTTAGTTAACCTGGCTCGATTGAGTTAACTCTGGGTATGTAAAACCCGCTTTGTAGTACAGCCCACAGGTCTTTAAATAAGGCCAGCTAGGGTTCATAGCTCGAAGCATAATCTACAGGTCACCCCTCAGATGATTAGCATTTGCTTCTGCCTGGTAATCCAGCCTTTAAGCCTGTAAACCTACTAAAATTTGAGAATAAGGTGAAGGAACTGGCTCTTTGAGGCCACCTATGTATTTGTTACTTTATTGTTGGCTAACTTTCCCCCGCAGGGCATCAAAAAAGTTAACATGAACCTAAATTAATTTGCTAACTGATATGTCCAATGCTCACAGTCACAGTGACTCTTTACTTACCCTCTTGTCCATGAAAATACAGTCAGCCCGATGGTCTGTTGCAGTTGACTTTGGACATTTTGTTGCTCTCAAGAGAATCTCAATGTCAATGTATTCACTGCTGATCTAAATCACATAAACACGTTATATACAAAATTGCCTACAACTGTTTTAAAGGCAATATAACAAACAATAATCACCCAAAAAATGGCAAACTGTCACAGACTTGACTGCACCAGATTCAGAGAGAAACTGTGAGAAGGTAAAATTGACCAGGGCTGAGATATACAACCATCACTTTCATTGTGAAGAGACATTAAGCATCATATGCATTGAAATTAAAACATCAAAATCAATGTGATACTCATTAGTTCAGCTTGCAGATGATGAAAGTTTCACACTTTTGTAAACACTTTCTCAGCAGTTACCTTCGGACGGCCCTGGATGTTATAGAAATTCATGTGCTGACGGGTTCCTTGATGAGCATTTTCGACTGCGAGTTTAATGGCCGTCTTGTGAGTGCAGGGAGACTGTGGTAATCTTGCTGGGCCTCTGTGGAGATAAGCAGAGCTCCATAAGCCAAAACCAGAAGCAGCAGGCGGGTCATCTTCCTCTCAGCTTTGAAGGGAGAAGCAGGACTGAGGACACTGATCTGTGGTCCCCTTATCCAGCACGTCCAGGGGCGTGTCCTTCACTCGAAACAAACAGACCTTTGAACAACATTGGAAAACTCTTCAGGATGAATTGAGGCAGGTGGTCAAGTGGGTTTATTGTTATTTCAGCAATATACACAGTACACAGTGAAAGGAAACATTGTTCCTCCTGGACCACGGTGCAACACAAAGAAGAAAAACAGAAACAACACAAGATGACACAAGTGCGGGCAAGATAGAACTATACAGAGTGAAAGGAGCACAAACAGAGGGAGAAAGTGCAAGATAAACACAAGAGCAACAATACAATACTACAGGACAAGACAGCGCAGTCAAGAACACAGAGTGCAGCCAGAGCTAACCTGAATAGGGGCATCAAGGTTGCCAGGCAGGCAGAGAAACAGAAAATAGAGGTCTACTTCACATACAACAACCCACAGTGGGTGTGGCAGGGAATACAACACATTACAAACTTCAAAGGCAACAACACCGTCACTGTTAACAGCAACGCCCTTTTAGCAAAGGAGCTAAACAGCTTCTTTGCTCGTCTGGAGGAACACAGAGCAGACATAGCCACACTGCCCCCTCCCCCAATCTCCAGCACTCACAGACTCCCTCTGCAGGAACACCACGCGAGAAGGCACATTGCATCTCTAGGTGTGTGGAGTTTAAGACAAGGCAAGTGATGCTACGATAATATAATTCCTTGGTAAGACCCCACCTAGAATATTGTGTGCGGGTTTGGTTACCATACCTTAAGAAGGACATTGCTGCCTTGGAAAAGGTGCAACGTAGGGCAACGAGAATGATTCCTGGTCTTAGAGGAATGTCTAATGAGGAGAGGTTAGCTGAGCTGAATCTGTTTAGCCTCGAGCAAAGGAGACTAAGGGGGGACATAATCCAGGTGTTTAAGATTCTAACAGGTCTGGATGCTGTTCAGCCAAATGGCTATTTCAATGTTAGTTTAAATACCAGAACTCGTGGCCATAAGTGGAAATTAGCTGGAGAACATTTTAAAACGAATTTGATGAAGCATTTCTGTACACAGCGTGTAGTTAGAGTATGGAATAGTCTTCCTGTTATTGTAACACAAGCTAAAACCCTGGGTTCTTTTAAATCAGAGCTAGATAAGATTTTTGAGCTATTAGCTAAGTTCTCCTCAAAGGAGCTTGATGGGCCGAATGGCCTCCTCTCATTTGTAAATCTCTTTGGTTCTTATGAGTCAGCTTACAGAGATGAGGTCCAGAAACTGATAGGTTGGAGTTCAGCAAACAATTTGGCACTAAACAGCACAAAGACAAAGGAATCACTGACTTCAGGAAGGATGGAGGCGACACTGGCCTGCCTAGATGGATGGATGGATGTTTTTATTGACATTGTAAGTACAATGAGATTTAGTTTGGAACGCGCCAGCAGCTACACAGTATATTTACAATTATATAGATTGTGAGGCATAAAATAAGGTGTGAGTAATATAACATAACGACATAATATAAGTAATCATTAATTAATCATTACAGATGGTATGAGGTGTGAACCGCTAGGCTGCTATGGCATGTTTGGTATCAAACCGATGGAAAATCACTCCAGTTTCCAAATCTGGTCAGTGGTTACCACGAAAGTGAATATATCAAAAGTTACACCAGCCTAACGAAAATCATCAATACAAGGGAAATCACTCTGGTCATAAATCTCAAAAGGACTGATACAGACCCCCTTCCGAAAGCCCGCCAAATGGATGGTCAGCCATTGGTCCAGGAGTCGAATTCCTGGTCACTCCTATTCACGAACTTTACACTATAAAACCTGGCACCTCAGAACAAAGCCAGGAGAGGAGAAACAGAAGGGAGGAGAAAACAAAAGACCATCAGCACGAAGAGAGGCAGAGAACATCAGCCCAAGAGAAGAGAAGCCCACAAGAAGCCCTCCTGAAGCCTATCAGTGAAGACCCAGCTGGACAGAGAACTGCAACCAAGCCCAAGCTTCACCAGGAGAGGGAATCAGAGGGGCTCCACTCCAACAACCGCTGCAAACACCGCGCCTCCCTGAGTGCCATCACCCATCAGCTCATCAGCCTCCGCAACCAACTGCCAAGACCCCCCCCCCCCCACTCTGCAACCAAGTAAACAAACTTCCTTTCATTTATAACAACCTAAACTCCTATTCACCTGCTATATTACTTTAGGACAGTATTTCCACAAATTGCTTGCTTTGCAGAACAGTATTTTCCCTTTTAAGGTTACTCATTTTAAATCTGGTCATTGCATTTTCATGATTACATTGTTTGTGTCCACTCCGTTATTTCGTGTTTATTGTTTGTTAGGTGTAATGTCTGTCTTATGTTAGTTATAGGAATAAATGCATGTCTTTTACACAACTTCAGCCTCCGTTCATTGAGTGCTCACAAGAATCCCTGCCTGTGCGATCTACGCTCTGAAACCTCAAATTCGCCTGAAATATCGCGAGACTCTCTCTCATTGGCCGTGAGGGGAGCTTCGCTACCGATCGTTTACATTACCTGGTGACGCAGCTCGTTGGACAAGCCTTCTATTCTAACCCAGGTTATTACGTGATACTGGTTATTAATGAGTTCCATTTAAGTCACACATTAACAGACTCACGGTGTTTCGCAATTGAGTTTGAGCCGACCATTCAGCATAAAAATTGGTTAATAATCACAAGGCACAAGGTTTAAACTTATTCTGAGCACACAATTTAAACTTTTTATGACCGAACGTGCAGTGAAGAAGCGCTACTGTCAACTGGTTGCAAAAGTCGCACTCATGGCAATCTGAAGGCATTTAAGCGGGATCATATGGGCTTATTATAGTTATTTTTATTTCTATTATTAGTAGTTATATTATTTTGTTTTATTTTCGGTGATTTCATTGTAGTTCTTTCGTATTAAACTGCAGTAAACTTTAACCCTATGTCTGACGAGATTCTCAGATGTAGCGCTTTGTTTCCAGGTTCAATTCGGACGAGTGTCTCCGTTTCTATATATCCTGGGAGAGATCTCTCTATTAGCGAACAGGAATACTTGTTATGAGGTTCTAACCTAAATTATGTTGCGCTTGGACATAAGACCGATAGCTTAGTTACCTATCAGGATCATACTCGTATGTGTGTGCCTGCTTTAGACAAAGCAAGTTTAACACAACTTTGCGCTGTGAGCCAAGTGTGTGTCATTTAGAAATTGGGAGTCTCCTGTGCTTGAGACCCGCCGTGGTTAAGCACCATTTGCGACGAGATATAGTGCACTCACAATTTAAATCTGTCGCCGTAACGCGTGCGCCGTCTCGCTTCAGTAATTGTTTTAAGGGGTTTTATACTGTGCAAGGCACAGAAGAAGGCCACAAGCAGCATGCGCATGCATTAAATGTGTGTGTCACTCATCTAGCGTCGGCAACCGCCTAGCTATATCTTTGGTTACCTCTAGTGGTCAGGCATAGAACTACCACTCCATTTCGAAATTGCGCCTCTAGTGGCCAGGCATAGAACTACCACTCAATTTCGATATTGCGCCTCTAGTGGCCAGGCATAGAACTACCACTCCATTTTGATATTGCGCCCCCGGTGGTCAGGCATAGAACTACCACTCCATTTCGATATTGCGCCCCCGGTGGTCAGGCATAGAACTACCACTCCAGTTCGAAATTGCGCCTCTAGTGGTCAGGCATAGAACTACCACTCCATTTCGAAATCGCGCTTCTAGTGGTCAGGCATAGAACTACCACTCCATTTCGATATTGCGCCCCCGGTGGTCAGGCATAGAACTACCACTCCATTTCGAAATTGGGCTTCTAGTGGTCAGGCATAGAACTACCACTCAATTTTGAAATTGCGCTTCTAGTGGCAAGCCATAGAAGTACTACTCCATTTCGAAATCGCGCCTCTAGTGGTCAGGCATAGAACTACCACTCCATTTCGATATTGCGCCCCCGGTGGTCAGGCATAGAACTACCACTTCATTTCGAAATTGCGCTTCTAGTGGTCAGGCATAGAACTACCACTCAATTTTGAAATTGCGCTTCTAGTGACAAGCCATAGAACTACTACTCCATTTCGAAATCGCGCCTCTAGTGGTCAGGCATAGAACTACTATTCCATTTCGAAATCGTGCCTCTAGTGGTCAGGCATAGAACTACCACTCCATTTCGAAATTGCGCCTCTAGTGGCCCGGCATAGAACTACCACTCAATTTCGATATTGCGCCTCTAGTGGCCAGGCATAGAACTACCACTCCATTTTGATATTGCGCCCCCGGTGGTCAGGCATAGAACTACCACTCCATTTCGATATTGCGCCCCCGGTGGTCAGGCATAGAACTACCACTCCAGTTCGAAATTGCGCCTCTAGTGGTCAGGCATAGAACTACCACTCCATTTCGAAATCGCGCCTCTAGTGGTCAGGCATAGAACTACCACTCCATTTCGATATTGCGCCCCCGGTGGTCAGGCATAGAACTACCACTCCATTTCGAAATTGCGCTTCTAGTGGTCAGGCATAGAACTACCACTCAATTTTGAAATTGCGCTTCTAGTGACAAGCCATAGAACTACTACTCCATTTCGAAATCGCGCCTCTAGTGGTCAGGCATAGAACTACTATTCCATTTCGAAATCGTGCCTCTAGTGGTCAGGCATAGAACTACCACTCCATTTCGAAATTGCGCCCCCGGTGGTCAGGCATAGAACTACCACTCCATTTCGATATTGCGCCCCCGGTGGTCAGGCATAGAAGTACCACTCCATTTCGATATTGCGCCCCCGGTGGTCAGGCATAGAACTACCACTCCAGTTCGAAATTGCGCCTCCAGTGGTCAGGCATAGAACTACCACTCCATTTCAAAATCGCGCCTCCAGTGGTCAGGCATAGAACTACAACTCCATTTCGATATTGCGCCCCCGGTGGTCAGGCATAGAACTACCACTCCATTTCGAAATTGCACTTCTAGTGGTCAGGCATAGAACTACCACTCAATTTTGAAATTGCGCTTCTAGTGGCAAGCCATAGCAGTGCCACTCCATTGAAATTGCACCTCTAGTGGTCCGCCATAGTAGGTTAACAACATCTGAGTTGGGTCTCTGGTGGTCAACTGCGGTGATACAACACGCATAATTGGACACACAGGTTCTTGCCTGAAAGCAGGAATCAACTTCACAGACTAAATCAGTTTGATCACAATACATTAACATCCAATTAGGTTATTGTTGCATAACTAATTGATGTTTACAATTGAATAAGAAACACAATTCATTTGGTTTGATTCCCGTTTAACCTTTTTGATTTATTTTAGGTTTTATTTCACCTTATGCTTTCATTCATTCCATCTCCCCCAACAAGGGGACTTGCATAGAAGTTCAACCACTATTAACAACAGTAAACCAGTTACGTACACAATCCCATCAGGAAGTCGTTTGGATGTGATCAGTTGAGCCCTTCGGGTGCTGGGTGCTTACCATTCGCTCTCTGTTGGTTGAGCTTGTCTGTGGCTCTGCTGTCACTGCTTGTGATCGTACAGTTTGTCAGAACCGAAGGGGAGTTCTCAGCAATTGGATGCCCAAAAGCGTGTCAGCCCGGCTACACCCACTGACTCATTACGGGCAAGGCTGACAGGTACCTCAGGCGGTCATTACAACTTTTGAGCAGGACTTCGTTTAGGGTGAGTTCTGAGAACGGCCCTAGCTTGGACTCTCACTAGGGTGGGTGATACCTGAAGGCAATTTTGCCAGCCGATAAGCTCCACCTGGGTTGTCTCAGTTGTGCATACAGAATACGCCCTTCCAAGTTAACATTGCTGGGGATCGGGGGAGTGGAAGCCGGACTCAGGCTTGCTTGGCTGGGAGAATGATTCCTGGTCTTAGAGGAATGTTTAATGAGGAGAGGTTAGCTGAGCTGAATCTGTTTAGCCTCGAGCAAAGGAGACTAAGGGGGGACATAATCCAGGTGTTAAATCTGGTCATTGCATTACATTTTTTTTGTATCCACTCCTTTATTTCGTGTTTATTGTTTGTTAGGTGTAATGTCTGTCTTATGTTAGTTATATCCATCCATCCATTTTCCAAACTGCTTATCCTACTGGGTCGCGGGTGGTCCGGAACCTATCCCGGAATGTGGAATGGGCACGAGGCAGGGAACAATCCAGGATGGGGGGCAGCCCATCACAGGGCACACTCACACACAAATCGTGATTATATTATTGCACTATACTGTATAAATAAAAAGTAAACTTAATACCAGTTGTGGTAATAAAGTGCACAGAGAGTAAGAGAGAGTAGGGTTTCACATAAACGTATGTTCATTAGCATTTAGTATTCTGATGGCTTTGGGGTTAGAAGCTCTTATTAAATCTGGTTGTTCTGCAATGCATACTGCGGTAACGTTTACCAGAGGGCAGAAGTTCAAACATCTCATGTGCTAGGTGCGTGGGATCTTTTTTAAATATAATTATGCATATGTAGAACTAGGGATATGATCCTGTTAAGTATGATAGTTCTGTCTCATTATTGCAGGATCGACATCCATAGTAACTGTGGTGATCTATCCATTTGTGTGCATGTCTGTGTGTGTGTGTGCGAGCGGGTATACCTATCCTACCCCATAGCGTGATAAATACCTGTTTTTTTTTTCCCTTATGGGGACCACGAAACTGAAAACCAGGAAAACTCTATTTTATAAAAATCTGTGACTGCTGTGGAAAAACTAAAAATGCAAAACCTCTTTTATTTTGCTTGGTTACTTATGGTTATGGTTAGGGCAGGGTGGGGGTTAAGATTGTCATAGTTAGCGTTAGCATTTATCCAATAGAAGTCAATGAGCGGGCCCCATAAGGATAGGTATACCCTATGTGTGTGCATGTGTGTGTTTGTCCCATATTGCCTGGGCTTCAGGATACCTCATAACCCGGAACTTCATCAGAAGTAGTTAGAAAATGGATGAATGGATGGATGGATGGATGGATGGATGGATGGATGGATGGATGGATGGACAGATCAATAAAAGTACAGAACATCCATTTTACAAAGAACCATCAACACTAAATGTATGCACTGGTCATGCTCCTGGAAATTAAACTTCTTTTCTGAAAAGCAGCATGTTCATAAATTAGCTGCTGTTATACCTTGGGGGAACAAATGCAGATGAAATTGTAAAACAAACTGCAGTGGCAAAACAGTTCTGGCTGCCTGTGCTGCCCTGCCTGCCCGCCCTCCTGCCCATTACGTCCTGCCTGTGCCACCCTCCTGCCTGCCCTCCTGCCTGTTTACGTCTTTCCTGTGTGCCCTGCTGCCAGTTATTCTGTATTTACATCCGGACTTAACTAATTGAACCATATAAACCATATAAATCAGGACTTTGTTAACGTGACTTCTGACCTGTGGAGGATGGGCTCCCCCTTTCACTCTGGTTCCTCCAAAGGTTTCTTACTATGACTGAGTTTATCCTTGCCAATGTCGCTTTCTAATTTTTCAGGCTAGATCTTGCTCACTGGGACAATTGGGCAGGGACAAAGTAAAGTGCTTTGAGACAATGTAAGGCTATGAAAATGTACTATACAAAATAAAGTGAATTGACTTGAGTAATGTGGCACAAAGCAACCCTTCTTTGCCACAGGAAATGTCTGGTGCAATTTCTTTTTTAATTGTACATGTCAATTGCATAATACCCTAAACTAATTCATTATTATTTCTATTATTATCATCATCATCAGTATTTCATTAGTATTCCATGGTATTTAGATTTTTCAGGAATCAGTGTGTGTACTGTATACTTTTTAATTTATTTGCACTATGTGTAGTGTCTCTGCAGCTGTATATACTTGCTGCATTATGCACAAGAACTTCCCTCAGGCATCAGTATAGTTAATCAAATGTAATATTTCTTGCTTGTTTATTAAGTTGTTTTAGGTATTTTGTGTGTTCCACTTAATTTAGTGTAATTAGTCCTAGTTGACTCAGGTTTAGTTAGATTTTTCCTTCTGTTGTTCCTCTGCATCATGCTACTGTCATAAAATTTCAATGTCTTACCTAACTTAAGAGTTTTGTGCATTGTGTTTTGGAGAGAAAGAAATCATTACTTTTTTTCTTTAGATTCATCCACTGATTCTATCACCTATGACACATTCCCCCTGAATATTTGTTTGTTTATTTATGTATTTGCTTGGGGGATGGAATTAACAAACAGAAATAACTGAATGAATCAGGGTAGTGAAAAACATTTATAAACTTATCATTTTGGTATTGGTACGATCCTGTTCTGGTTAGTTAGCCGAGGGAGTAAATCATCCGGAGTTTCATCTCTCAATCTCCTCCTACACCCACTCAGCATCACAGTATGGACTCCCCAATGCAACTGATCTGCACGTATTTGTACTCTGGGAGGAAATTGAAGCCCCCATAGGAAAAACTCAAAGCCTACAGACATATGCACAAAACCAGGGGACATGCTCAGTTCTGCAGGCCTGGAAGTGTGAGAGAAGGCTATTTATTGAGTTTCCCCTCTGCCCCTGGTAAAGATGAAACATGCACAAGTCATTAAACACACATATACTTACATGAAAGTCTGACTGATACTGGAGCTTCCAGTGCCCGTAAACCAGGTACTGGGGTACTCCATTTCCTTCTTGATAATTAGCGCCATTGAAAAAAAAAACGGTGCCTTTCCTAATATTAACTGACTCTCAGACAAATGTACTGCTTGAAGACCCTGCCACTATTCGCATTTTCCAGCAGGAGTCACAAATCTTCATTGCATTCAGTTTATTCTCAGATGAGCTCATGCATGTTTCTATGTGCATCTTTACACTTAAACAAATACAGCTAACCTCTGTTGTTATATTCCATATATATTTGTCGTGACTGGCCTTTTTTCTCAAATGATGGATTTCTGAAACTAAAACTGACAGTATTCTAAAATATTTATATTGCCACATCATCGACACATGTTCTAATATGACATAGCATTCCCCTGGACCATAGTGCGACTTAGAGACAAGATATAACATGCCCTTCACGGTAAAACACTAGATAGGTGCAACACTTAATGTCAACGTTGTCAATGTCAATGTTGACTTAATGTCAACGTTAAATTCATGGATTCGCAAATTAAGTAACACGGTTACAGTACAAAAACGAGCAGAGCTGTGTATGGCATGACTATCTCGCGGCGGCGACAAAATATGCTTATCCTTCTAATTATTCAGAAGAAAATATATTTGCAAGCACAGCCGTTCACGGCTTCCGTACAAAAAGCTGTCACTACGCTACAGGAAGAATACACGACCAATATAGGATTTACACAAGTCTGCTTCTTTTGTTTTATTTAGTAACAACTTTCACAAAAATTGACAGCAATACTGCTAAAAGTGCAGATCTGTTGCCAAATTAAATAAACAAAGAAATTAATCATAAAAATATTCAAAGTATATACAGCCAGGGGCGCCGCTAGCAATTTTGGGCCCTATGACAAAATATGAGGTTGGGCCCCCCTATCACACCCATTCAGATCTCTGGGGGCCCCTAAAGGGCGTGGGCCCTTAGAATTGTCCCAACTTTCCCCCCCTTAGCGGCGCCCCTGTATACAGCTAACCATTTCCAATCGAAAAGTACATACAAGTCTCCAATATAAGTTATACAATGGAGCGCAGATAAAACTTTTAAATAGTAATTAACCAAACTATATAAAGAATACAAGTTTGAATACAGGTAATTTGTATAAATTTTACTGTGTTCAGACTGAAAAATCAGCACCAGCCTTACACACATTGCAGTTCTGCTTTTTTCTTCTTTTAGCATAATTACCCGTTTCACGTTCACGAGGCAGAAGATCCCTGCAAATGTGAAAATTCACAAGTAACAGGCACCATTAACCTCAAGCCATAACAGTCTGCTAGCCTGAACAATAGCAAAGTCTATGTATTACCAATTATTACGCAGGTTGTCACTTTATCAAATCATGACTGTTACTAAGAAGTGGGAGTGAAACGCGTGTCACGAGATCTCGCGATATTACAACATGACGAGATTTCTCGTTGGAGCGAAAAGCCGTTTCACGAATGCGCTGCAAATGAGCTGCTGTAAATATGTCGGCATCTGACTAAATTACTATAGTAGATACCCCAGACACTTTTGAATCTTTTGTGTGTCAGCATTTCGGGTGCCCGGCGGAAAATATAAATGGCGAAAGGGAGACAGACAAAACACGAACCATCTGTAAGGACTGTAGAAAGCTAATGCCGCACACAGCGGCTAATGCTACTACTAACTACTATGCAAAGCCATTTGCAGCACCATCATAGCTCTTTATTTAAATTCACTGCACCGGTGAAGAAAACATTTTTAAAAAAATGTTATGTTTATTATTGGGTGCTTTCCACTTCATGCACCCACATACAGCGCTAGCTTAAAGCAATGCATTCTGGTCCTGACGCAATGCATCATGGTTATATTTTTTATCGCCCGTTGCATTACGTCACCATGTCACATGGTACCAAAACTCCGCGAGAGCAAGACACATCAGGCAGCACCTCTTAGCAGGCTGCACAGGCTGGATCCGCCTCCATTACGACACAACTTTGCCCTTATTGGCTTAAGATTTTAGTTACATACATGACGTTTGTATATCTGCTATTTCTCCCGAGAAGCAGGTAAAGCGGTAACTGCTTTTCAATTAATTTACTTGGTAAAATTAAATTTAAATAAATGATATGAATATTGTAATAGTACTCGTGAGCTTTGTTTGTTGTTAGTTACTGTAATGTTGCGCTGCTTTATTTGTTTAATCGTCTTGTCTGTGAAGACATTCAAGTTAATCAAATAAGAACTGCACTGTACACTGTACATGACCATAAAAACTTTGAATCCTTGAAATAAATGTTTTTGATCTTTTCCTTGGCAGTTATCTTTTTACACAGGGCCTCTATGTACACAATAGTTATTTTTTTCACGACTAACAGTATGGATCAGGAGTTGGTTATTGTAAAAGAAGTAATGTGCATGCAGGTGATATTTGTATAGATTTATATTTACCCCTAGGTGATAAGTTTGACAGTCATTTCTTTTACCGTTTGGCCTCTCGGTTGAACATAATAGTGGCGCGAGCAGCTCCACTTGGTTTTTTAAAAATACTCAGCCATGAACTTTTGGTGAACTCAGGTGAATCCCTTCCTTCAGTAGTAAACCTTGGTAGTTTCAGCCGTTTACACATTGTCTCACTAAAAGGTTGATAATATATTTGTCCTTTTACATAGTGATAAAATATACGCGATAAAAATGTGAATATTCATAGATTCAGGACTAACAAAGTAGCTAACAGAAACTCAGACTAACAAAAGGTGCAAATACATACTCAGTTGGTTCCATTGTGTTGATTACATTATAATGTTTACATTGTAATGATTATATCATGGATATTTGGCATACTTTTTATAAAATCGTAATTCTTATATTCTGCGTTATATAGTGCTAAATAATATTCCATAGATGGATGGACTTTATTAATCCCCGTGGGGAAATTGTGTTTTTTATGTCTCCCTCAACTTACTCTTTGTGGAGTAAGTTGTCCGCGAAGTGCAGCTACCTGTTGGGGCGCCCAGGGAGCTGGGGGTTAAGGGCCTTGCTCAAGGACCCACAGACGTGCTGAGGCTGGGTTAGTTTCAACTGGTGACCTCATTACAGGCACAAGGACTGACCCCTGCCCCCCAACTGTGTATGAGTAGCATTTATGCTGTTTCTTGAGTGTGAGCTAGTACATAAACCAGCTAGTGCTCACCATTGCAAAAATACTCTAGCTTTCTGTCATACACATTTTTTTATTTTCTTACATTGTCCGTTTTTGTTCATAGTCTGTAATATTCTGAATAACGACAATGTAGAGGAAAAACAGATTAAATTCTCCTTGTTTGTAATTTCCCCATGTAATCCACTGCCTTGTGGTAAGAGGTGCAAAAGTCAGACGCGTTGAATGATGAGGATACGATATTGAGTTTAGTTCTTGAGAGGATTTATTCATATGATATTTTAACACACAGTACTTTGAACTGGTTTGTTTGGCGCAAAAGGGCCGATATGCAGACACCATCACACATGGCAAATACGGTCAATGACTGTTTCACTTTGCACCTTCAGCCCTGAGCCGCGTAATCTCAGCACCTTTAATAACAACCATTGCTGCCTCCTACAGGTGGGAATACACTTAGACAATAGTAAATATCACTAAGGCAGGCAAGTACCTCTCGTTTCAAGTGTTGCAATACTATATAACATTATATTATAAACAATAAATACGAATAAATAAAAACATTAAACAAATAAACATAATCAATAATATTCATGAATAATTATGCTTAATATACAAATAAAAGAATAGCTCCTGCAGATGATTTCAGATAACTACTGGAACAATGAGTTCTGGAGGGGAGCAAGCTCTGTTACATGCTATAGAAATGTTGATCTGATTCCTTTCATTATCAGATTGTTACCACTGTTAAAAACCACAGATATTGTATTCTGATTGTATGCATTTCCTTATTAGGGCATGTCAGTTACTTCTGTTAAAAAATCCGTTTATTCTGACGTCGTAAATTTCCTGATCAGAGTTTACCCTCTTTAAAGTGATGGAGGTCCACTTGTGCGAAAGATACATCGATATGCATATGAGATTTCGTTTGTGCCAAAAATATGTAAATAGCACACAGTCCATGTCGACTGAGCATGTGACAAAGAATTTTTCTGTGACAATTCTATTTTGTCAATGAGTTTGTCTGTGGAGCCCCTGAAGGGACCTAATGGTGTCCGCTAATTAGATACCCAGAAATAAACTGTGTGGCTCCTGCCCAAGCATTGCTGCCCAAACAGCAGCTTCCTCCTTATGCCACCGAGGGAGGAGTAGCCAGTGGTTCCCCTGCCCCTTCCCCTCTCCCCCCTGCAGACGAGGATCATAACCATTCAGCACCCGACTCTACCTCCTTCTCGGTGAAGAAGTGCCGTGGCGAAACACTCAGGCAGCAGGACGAGGTAGCAGAAATTCTTGCCCCTATGTTGGTATGTCCAAATCCTCAAGGGGGAGATAAGGTTTGCTCATCTGACACTGTAGATGAAGGAGTTGAACATAAGAACATAAGAACTATACAAACGAGACGAGGCCATTCGGCCCATCAAGCTCGCTTGGGGAGAACTAAACTAATAGCTCAGAGTCGTTAAAATCTTATCTAGCTCTGATTTAAAGGAACCCAAGGATTCAGCTTGCACTACATTATCAGGAAGACTATTCCATACTCTACACGCTGCGTAAAGAAGTGCTTCCTTAAATCCAGCTTGAAATGTTCTCCCGCTAATTTCCACCTATGGCCACGAGTTCGTGTATTTAAACTAATGCTGAAGTAACTATTTGGTTGAACAGCATCCAAACCTGTTAGAATCTTATATACCTGGATCATGTCCCCCCTCAATCTCCTTTGCTTGAGACTGAACAGATTTAGCTCAAGTAACCGTTCCTCGTATGACATTCCTCTAAGACCAGGAATCATTTTTGTGGCCCTACGCTGCACCTTTTCTAAGGCCACAATGTCCTTTTTAAGATATGGTGACCAAACCTGCACACAATATTCTAGGTGAGGTCTCACCAAGGAATTGTATAATCTTAGCATTACCTCCCTTGACTTAAACTCCACACACCTGGAGATATACCCCAACATCCTATTGGCCTTTTTTATTGCTTCCCCACACTGGCGAGAATGGGACATGGAAGCATCAACATACACACCAAGGTCTTTCTCATGATCAGCTACCTTTATTTCAGTGACACCCATGAAATACCTGTACTTTATATTTCTGCTCCCTAGATGGAGTACCTTATATTTATCGACGTTAAATTTCATCTGCCAGGTATCGGCCCAGTCACTAATTAAATCAAGATCCCGCTGTAGCTGCTGAGCCACTAATTCAGTATCTGCTACACCACCCACCTTGGTGTCATCTGCAAATTTCACCAGTTTACTGTATATATTGGTATCCATATCATTTATGTAAATTAGGAACAATAGTGGTCCTAAAATCGAACCCTGCGGTACCCCACTATGAACGCAAGCCCACTGTGAGTTGAAGGACATTGCCAGTGACCTGCTGGACCCCAGGCAGAACAGGCCTCACCATGCGACAGCCCTTCAGAGACTGGTCCTCCTGCGCATGGACTGGGGCATGATGCATCAGTTTAAACAGGAGCCTGGTAAATCCTGCGAGTGCTACACCAAGCGACTGATGGCAGCATTCTCCAACTACAGTGGGATGGACTCCACAACGGACCGAGAGTGTATGTGATGTAAAATACACTAAGATAGGTAAAAACTCTTTTGTGGACTAAGTAAAACAAACATTTTATGTTCTAGTTTTCTTAAAACTACTGAAACAAATAATTGGCTACACTGCAGTTCCGCTGTTTTGTTTGGCACCCCTGCATGTCGTGCATTGTGTGGAAAAAACCTGAAGGCTGAGGAATGTTACGTAACACAGCTAGAATGTAAAAACTCTCTCTGGTGTAATTCACTGCATAAAACCAATGGTGTTAAGTGTGATGTCTTCTTCATAACACTCCCTGATGTTTGTGTCCGTGACCATGAGATAGGGTGGGCTGCTTTTCTTCCTTCCTTTGACTAGTATTCCTCCTAAATTGTTCATCTGTATTTGCTGCATTGGTACTTGATGTGCGTGTGCCTTGTGTCACGATCGCCATTTAACGGGAGCGGCGGACGGGCAAGAAACAGGCAAGGCAGGCAGGATACGGGGATTTATTAGGAACACGGGGTGCAGGAAACATCTCACGCAGACGGACTTCAATGACGGACACTGAACTCTAGTAAGACATGAACTCAAATAGACAGGACTGATTGAAAATAATCGGACACAGCTGGGTACGATCAGGGAAGCACACGTGGATAATCAGGGGGCGTGGCACACACGGTGGTCAGACTGTCCGGGACCTCCTCGGGGACTAGGGCAGGAAAGTCTGGAGCTGGGTCAGGGACAGGAGTGGGGCCAGGAACAAGAGCCCCAGGGGGCACAGTCATTTGAGGCGGAGGGAGCGCCTCGGGCGTGGGCTCTGGGGCCGCAGGGGGCAGCGGAGGCGGCTGCTCAGGAGCTACGGGCAAAGCAGGCGGCGGCTGCTCGGGCTCTGGGGCCGCAGGGGGCAGCGGAGGCGGCTGCTCGGGCTGCGCAGGAGCTATGGGCGACGAAGGCAACTGCTCAGACGCTGTAGCAGGAACCCAGGACTTTATGCTCAGCCCACTGCTGTTAACTCCGATGACTCACAACTGAGCAGCAATGCACATTTCGAATTCCATCATCAACATCAGGCAGATGACAAGACTGTTGTGGGTCTCATCAATAAAAACGGTGACTCAGCATACAAAGAGGAAGTGTGATGACTATCGGACTGCTGCAGAGCCAACAACCTGTCTCTGAATGTTGACCAAAGAGATGGTTGTTGACGTTAGAAGAACACAAAACACAGAGTGACCACTCTCTGCTGCACATCGATGGCTCATCTGTGGAGATCGTAGAGAGTACCAGATTCCTTGTTGTCCATCTGGCGGAGAATCTCACCAGGTCCTTCAACATCAGCTCCATAGTAAGGAAAGCACAGCAGCACCTCTACTCTCCACGGAAGCTCAGAAAAGCCCATCTCCCATTCTCACACTCTATTGGGGAACTGTTGAAAGCACCCTGAGCAGCTGCATCACGGTCTGCTTTGAGAACTGTGTCGCCTCAGATCACAAGTCCCTACAACAGATAGTGATGACAGGTGAGAAAATCATTGGGAGTATCGTGTTAGAGAAATATGTACTTTTTTTATCATCATTTTGCTAGACGCTTAGAAACAACACCCTGCCGCAGCTTGATCTTAATTGAGCAATAACACGTCTCAAGAACTGTCGCTTGAATATTTCCACCCCATATATGGTGACAAACAATGTTCAATGTCAGTTGCATATCCTGTTTGTGTACCTCAATAAAAGACACTGCGAGGGGAGTTACTCTTTCGAAGTTGGCTGAGTTCGACTGAGAGGCTGACACCTCGAGGTCAGGACCGGGCTTCCCTTTGTAAGGAAAAGTGGTAAAAATGTCCCAAGGTTCTTGGTTGATCATTTGAATGCAGACAATGTTAGGAATTTATGATCATGGGGGAAGCCAGGGAGAGAATGGGGGTTCCAGTTGGCACCACTATGGTGATAAGGATAAGATAAGGTGATAAGAATTGAATTACAATGATCATAAAAGTCTCCACCCTGTCCTGTCCCGTCCCTGTCTCAGGATCCTCACACTCCAGGGGGTCACTCTTTATATGTAAATTCACTCACAACACCTACACACAACACCTTGGTGGGGAGGGCCTTTTTGGGTATAAAGGGGGGTGAAGAACTGTCTTCAATTTGTATCTGAGCTGCCTTTCAGTACCCGGTGTGTCTCTACACTGTATTACATTGTATTATTTTTGCTGTTCAATAAACCATCATTTTGCTGAAACTGCGGAGACTCTGCAAGTGGATTCCCTACACCTTGCAGCAAGTAAAACGTCATCACAGCTGTCTGCGTTGTTCTGTGTTCAGAGACTGGTTTGTTTCCAGCGCATCTTCAGAAGAAGATAACCCTAACATATCTCTCCCCTCCATCACAGATATTCACACCACACACTGCATCCGCAAAGCCACCACCATTGTGGATGACCCCACCCACCCCTCACATTATCGTTTCACCCTCCTGCCTTCTGGAAATAGGTCCCGGAGCATTCGGGCCTTTACAGCCAGACTCAAACAGCTTTATCCCCCATGCCGTCAGACTACTGAACTCTCAGGGACTAATCTGATACCACACACACATACACTCATTAACACACTTTATTATTTAACTACTATTTTTTATCTTATTGTCGCCATGTTTACAGTTACTTTTATTTATTTTTATTGCTACCTCATTGGACAACCAAACTGCGCCTTCTCAGTACTGGGTTTACTGTGCTGTTTGTGCTCGTTGGTGTCAGTTGTCCTCTCTTTTTGCACTGTCCTGCAATGTTTGCACAGTTTTTGCTCATTATGCACCATACAGTATGTTGCTAGGTTGGTATGTGTTAGTCTTCTGTTAATTTAAGTAGCACCTTGGTCCGAGGGAAACAGTTTCTTTTGTAACTGTACTATACTCAACTGTGTAAAGTTAAAAATAACATTAAAGACCTACTTGACTTTTACTGAACAGGTGCTAAAGTGAAATTACTTGCTTCTGGGAAAGAACTCCAGCTGAAATTCTGTACAACAATTATGGGAGACATATGGGAAGGACGCGGTGTCAGACCTGCCCCAGTGGGACGAATGTGGTTTTCCTAGTAACAGCAGCTTCAGTCCCAATCAGATAAGCCAGATGCGTCTGAAATTAGAGGAACGGGATCAGACTGGTTGCTCAGGGACTAATGTGGTAGAACTAAAACAGAGACAAATTGGACGGTGTTTCAATTGTGGGAAAATGAGACAAAGCAGGCAGAGGAGATGCGGGTGGCAAAGAAGCATGAGATAAGGAATGCAGAGAATGTGGATGAGGGTGAGACTCCTGTGAAAACTGTGTATTGAAAATTAGGGCCATAGTATTGTCATCCATCCTGTCAGGGTATTGAAAACTGTGTATTGAAAATTAGGGCCATAGTATTGTCATCCATCCTGTCAGGGTATGGAAATACACTGAGGGTAAATGGCCTAATGCAGGAAGTGTCTTAATCCTATAACATCCAGCTGATTCAGGCTGTGGGGGACAGTGTAGTACTGCACTCTTCTGGCTGGGACCTTGAATAAATGAATGAATGTTACATTTATACAGCCCTTTTCTAAGATACACAAAGAGCTTTACAGAAGCACTGGGGAGCCACTTCAACCCAAACGTGAGGCAGCAGGAGAGGGGGCCCAGGCAGAGAGAACAGCCAACAAGACGGGTGCTTCCACAGACAGGACGGGGGCCCCGGCAGACCAACGCTGACGACTCCTGGGACCAAGTCAACAGAGCAGCTGTCGTCATTGTGACTCACCCTCATACATCCATCCATTGTCTAAACCGCTTATGCTACTGGGTCGCGGGGGGTCCAGAGCCTATCCTGGCAGGATCTGTGCACGAGGCAGGGAACAACCCAGGACGGGGGGGCAGCTCATTGC